>NC_057796.1:192802606-192822840 GCF_018294505.1 Triticum aestivum
CCGACCCCGAGCCTGACCCGACACCCCGACCCCGACACCGACACGGCACCCCGACCCTCGACACCTCCCGAAAAGGTGTTCTTTGGCCTTCCAGAGGCCGACGGGGTCATATATTTGTGAATTATTAGTTAGGTCATATATTTTTCGATTTTGTTATGAAAAACATCATATATAATTGTGTTGATCAGGTAGTTTTAAATGTGCAGTTGTTTCATCGCTGCGAGGTTTGGTGTTCGACGACCTTGCCGTGCATTTGACGAGCTCTGCCCCTTCGTTCGTGGGTGAGCACAAATGACATGTCCTCCTCCCCCATTAATTATTTGACCTATTCCGATGAAACTTGATAGCTAGCTATATATGTGTCTTGAATCATCAGTATGCGTAACCAATATGTGTCTCCCGTTCGAAAGCGTCATAGTTATAAATATGCATGCATTTGCATATTTATAACCTTGATTCTTTCGAATTGTCCAACGCTATCCATGGACAGCCCGAGTATGTTTAGATTGGGTTCGTTTTCCCATATGCTTTGCTCCGGATCTGACGCATAAATTTCGTCAGTGCCTCCCCTGTTGTTCTCCGGGTACACATCCTCTCTGTTTGTTGCAGAGACGTGTATCAGGAGAACAGCGGGGAGGTGCTGCCGAAATTTTGCGTAGGATCCGGAGCATAGCATGGGAAAATGAACCCAATCTAAACAGACTCGGGTGGGATGAGGACCTATCATTACCTATTAGAGTGTAGGTTGCATGGACGTAATAAAATTGACAAAGTAGATCAACTGATGAATATATACATGCTGAATTATATATATATATATATATTTGTTGTGTGTCTAGTAGCTCTGAAAGTCAAGATGAGTGATCGTGCGTGGATGTACACCGGTCACACTGGTCAGAACAAATGGAGCATTGAATGGTTCACAAAAACCAAGGGGTTTATGCGAGCCGCATTTGCAAATGGCCAGAGGAAAACCTGGTGCCCCTGTTTACAGTGCGGCAATTGGGAAAAGAGGACAGAGGCTGAAATGGGCAAACACCTGCAGAAGAGTGGTTTTACGCCCGATTATACGGTGTGGACATTTCATGGTGAGTCTGCCCAACGTGACCGAGCTAAGGTGGATCATCGTCGCACCGACGAGCATGGTACCGGGATGGAAAACATGGTGCAAGACTTTGATGATGCTCGGGATTCGGACGAGGAGATGGAGGAATCTGCAAAGGCCTTCAATGAAATGTTGGAGTCTTCAAAACGTCCGCTCCATGAGCACACTGAGCTTTGTCAGTTGGATGCCATCTCACAAGTAATGGCTCTGAAGGCTCAGTTCAACTTGGGCAGAGAATGCTACAATGCAATGATGACAGTATTTGGACGCTTTCTACCCAAAGGCCATGTAATGCCTGCAAACCTGTACCAGTCGGACAAAATCCTCCATGCACTGAAGATGCCCTATGATAAGATACATGCCTGTGAGAAAGGATGTGTCTTGTTTAGGCTTGACTATGCGGACTTGAACTATTGTCCCATTTGCAAGTCTTCCAGGTATGTTGTGGTAGACAACGGTATGGGTGAGAAGACACAGACCAAAATCCCCGTTAGTGTTCTTCGGTATATGCCAATCGTACCAAGACTTCAACGTCTTTTCATGGTCGAAGAGACGGCCAGACAGATGACATGGCACAAAACGGGCAAAAGAACCGAACTAGATGCAGATGGGAATCTGATGATTGTACACACATCGGATGGTGTTGCGTGGAAAAAGTTTGATGAATTACATGGTGACAAAGCGGCAGATCCGAGGCATCCTCGAGTCGGCATCAGCACGGATGGGTTCAGTGTGTTTGGTATGACGGCAGCCCAATACAGTTGTTGGCCCGTATTTGTCTTTCCACTCAATCTCCCCCCCGGACAGATTATGCAAAGAAAGAACATTTTCCTGACGTTGATAATTCCAGGGCCCAACTATCCGGGGAAAAATATGAATGTGTACATGCAACCCCTTAAGGACGAATTGCAAGAAGCCTGGGATAATGGGTTCAAGACATACGATGCCTATAGCAAACGGAACTCCATAATGCGTGTCTGGTACATGTACTCGACGCATGACTTGCCGGCATATGCGCTATTCGTTGGCTGGTGTGTGCATGGAAGGTTCCCGTGCCCCACATGCAAGGGAGCTCTTGAGTTTCGTTGGCTTCAGGCCGGTCGCAAGTTTTCTTGCTTCGACATGCATAGACAGTTCCTGAATCCTCGCCATAAGTTCAGGAAAGACAAGAAGAACTTCATCAGAGGTAGAGTTGTCAAAAACTCTGCACCACCTGCATTGACAGGCCAACAGACCCTGGATCAGTTAAACGCTCTCGAGCCAGATCCAGAGCGTCCAGGGTACTTCAAGGGGTATAATTCTAAGCACGCCTGGACTCACAAAACATGCTTATGGGATCTGCCTTACTTCAAAGACCTCCTTTGCCCACACAACATCGACGTGATGCACACTGAGAAGAATATCGCCGACGCACTTTTTGGTACATTGTTCGGCATAGATGGGAAGTCAAAGGATAATACTAAGGCTAGAGTCGATCTGGAGGCGCTATGTGATAGGCCGTTACAAAACATGAAAGAACCGAAAGGAAAGCAGAACTGGACGAAGCCAAAGGCATGGTTCAATCTTGGAAGGCCAGCTATGAGGGAAATTATCTTGTGGGTGAAAATGCAGTTGATGTTCCCCGATGGGTATGCAGCGAATCTACAGAGGGGAGCCAGTCTTGATAAATTGAAGATATTTGGTCTCAAGAGTCATGATTGGCACATATGGATTGAGCGGGTAATGCCGGTGATGTTGCGTGGCTTCATCCCTGAGGATGAATGGCTAGTACTGGCAGAACTCAGCTATTTCTTCCGTGTTCTTTGTGCGAAAGAACTATCGCCTGGAGTGCTAGAAGAAATGGAAGAGTTGGCGCCGGAGTTGATCTGCAAGTTAGAGAATATCTTTCCACCGGGCTTCTTTAATCCAATGCAACATTTGATTTTGCATCTCCCGACCGAGGCAAGATTGGGGGGGCCCGTGCAAAATCGTTGGTGCTACCCAACTGAGAGGATGCAGAAGACGCTTCGACAAAAATGTAAAAATAAACGTAGAATTGAAGCATCGATGGCTGAGGCATTCATCACTGAGGAGGCGGCAAACTTCGTGACAGCACACTACGAAGCCAAAAATTGTCATTTGCATAATCTGAAGCCTCGGTACAATGCTGACGACCCCAAAAAGGGTGGATCCAACCTCAGCCTATTCAAAGGGAATCTCGCACCAGCCAGTGTTTCAAATCCAGTATCTTTGGATAACGAACAATGGCGGACCATTTCGTTGTATATCTTCAACAACCTGATAGAAGTGCGGCCGTACATCGAGTAAGTTCTCGGTACATAATTTCGCAACTTCTATTTCCTTTGAACTGCTCTTATTCCTGGATATTTCATACAGTCGATACGTCGCCTTATTCTCGTATGGAGCGGTGATCCAAAAGGATTCTGTCGAAGAGTATGAGCTTCTCGCAAAGCAAGGAGGCGGCTATCCCGGTTTCATCTCTTGGTTCAAACAAACGGTAATTTCTATTAGACTTGTCGGCTAATTTGTAGGCGGCTATCCCGGTTTCATTCGCTAATTTGTGTGTAATGCAACAATCCTTTCATATTAAACTTGTAGGCTAATTCAGAGTCTATGGACGGCGAATTGAGACAAGTCGCTAATGGTTTTGACTATAAGGTCCGTTCATTTGACAAATACGACATCAACGGGTATCGCTTTCGTACCTATGGCAAAGAGCTATCTATGGCCGACCGAAAGTCTACAAATTGTTGTGTATCTGCTATCAGCGAAGGAGGTACCGAGTATTATGGGAGAGTTGAAGCAATTTATGAACTTCTATTCTATGGTGAAAACCCACCGAATGTCGTAGTCTTCAAATGTTATTGGTTTCAGCCGAAGGAGACTAGAAGGACTCATGAACATATAGGGCTAGTTGAAATCAACCAAAGCACCCATTTAGATGTTCCTGATGTCTATATTACGGCTCAACAGGCGACCCAAGTATTCTATCTACCGTGGGCCTGCCAAACTAATCCAAATCTGAAAGGTTGGGATGTCGTTTATGAAGTGCCGCCACGTGCTAGACTATCTCCCCCAAAGGAAGAGGATTATGAACCTCACATTAACCCAGACACATATGAAGGAGAATTCTTCCAAGAGACACGTCTTTCCAAAAAGCGTTTCAAGAACCGCTATACTTCACCCCAAAACATTGAAGTAGACAGCGACAGTGAATCCGACATCACCCCAGAGGAGGAACAAGAAGAGCCGGAACAAGAAGAGGTTACTGCTGCGGATGACCTGTCATTGCTTGACCGATTACGTCAAGGTGGCCTTCCACATGTTGATGCAACTGAACCCTATGAGCCCGTCATTGATTATAGTGATGATGATGATTATGCATTTATTGATGATACTGATCGAGATTATTAGTAGTGTCAGGTATTAAATTTTTTAATGTTGTACTTGATGATGATACACTTAAGTGATACACATATTATTATTCATGTCGGTCTTTTTTTTATGTTGTACTAATTTCGTTTACTGTTTGTCATGGCAGGTGTTGAAAGATGGTGGGTGCTGGTCGGGAGCGCGCCAAGGCCCCTTCTTCGTCGGCGCGTGGTCTGAGGTCTTCGATTCCAGACGCACCTCTCCGCCGAGCGTTGCTGGATAGTATGTCCACACCGCCGGGCCCTTCTTCGTCGACCGCGGTGCCCAGCAGGGGACGAGGTAGGAAGAGAGGAGGTGGGGCACGTGGTCGCGGGAGAGGAGGTAGGGTGACTGCTACGGCGCCTTCCTCGCCGCCACCCCCAGCTGTTTTACCCGAGCACGTGACTGCTAGGGTGGACTCGTCCGAGGAGGAGGCTACACGGACTCCGGTCCACGAGCCTCCGGTCCACGGGTCTTGGGCCCACGAGCCTCGGGTCGACTGGCCTTCGGCCCACGAGAGTTCGGCCCACGAGACCCCGGAGGAGCACACGTCCAGATGGGGTACCTGGCTGGATCAGCCCGAGGAGCCGAGTGGCCATGCTGATGATGGCGGGGAGCCGACTGATCTTGAGGAGGAGGGTGGCACCGTCTACCAGCGTGGTGCTACACGGCTCCCGTCCGTGCCGGCGACCCGCGAGCAGAGGTGGTTGATCTTCCCTGATGGGGAGAGGTACGTAAGTGCATTTAATATTTGTGTACCTTCTGCATTCACGTTTCTTCAAATAACTAATGCGTTGGCCTTGTCATGCTGCAGGGGTTGGGACCACCATCATAGTGTCCGCCGGCCCAACTCCGTCCTTGGAGTTCTTTGCCGGCAAAACTTCCCGGGGTTTGTCACGTTGCCTGGTGAGGGTCGGCTTCCAGAGCTTGGGTTGAGCTGGGAGCACTACGTGGCTGCCCCGGCCCCACCGGATGTCATTATCGACGGTGTCGTGTGCGACACGAGGGCAGACATGGTGATCAGGACGTTCTGGGTAATTTCTCCTTTACACATTTCAAAATCTTCAACTAGCTAGTTATTAATTGTACTAATCAATATTGTCTCATTTGATTGCACACATTCTACAGGTGTGAGGAGGGATACGAGGAGGACGCGGCAAATGTTATCCAGAACGTCTGCAAGCGCCTACTCCAGAACTTACGGCACGAGGCTCGGGTGCAGGCTGTTCGAGACTACTACGCCTTGCGTGGTATCAAGAAGACCAAGCCGGCGTGCCGCGATAAGTTCCTGAGTAAGGAGCAGTACATGAAGGTAATTCTTAAGGCCTTCTACTTAAGTTCCTTCATTTAGTAATTCTTAGCCGTAGTGCTCAAGTTTCTATTTGCTAACTTAGGCGCCTCCGAGATGGTGTGCGGATCGGATGGATTGTTGGGAGGTGTTGGTCGATGAGTGGTGCTCAAAAGAATGGATAGCCCTCCACAACGAGGCCAAGGACAAACGTGCCCAAATGGAAGGTGTGCCACACCATCAAGGCAGCTCCAACTTATATCAGTTCGGGCGCAACTGGGTATGTGGTTTGCTTCATGATTCATGCAATTCATTCATCATGCTAGCTTGAGCCCTTTAATTACTAATTTTCATTGTTTCTCTCTTTCAGGCACGCTACAATAAGGCGGATAAGGTGCCAGAGGTGTACGACCTGTATGCCATGGCCCACACTGGCTCTTTCAAGAAAGTCAAGGCTTTCTCTCAGTCTGACCTCGATGATGCAAACAACTTCACCAACATCTCCTTCCACAACAAGCTCGTGAGATATAGAGATGAGGGGAAGGCGAGGAAAGGGGAGGACTTTAACCCGAGCCAGGGTCCCATTGATCCAGAGCTGGTGATGATATCTGGTGGCGGGAGGTCCCATGGCTCCATAGCCATTGGAGATGGACTTATCCGTTGTCCTAGCGCTCTCCCGGAGATCAAGGCGCGCCAGTCGAGCTCCGCTCCTGAGATAAGGCCTCGTGAACGGCCAGTGCAACTCGCCATCAAGGTTAGTGATACGTACTCAGTTATCTTTCTCCATTACATTGTGTGCGCTTCCATCAATGATTACAAATGGTCATGTGAGTGGTGTTGCAGGCTGCTATACAGACTGAGAGAGATAGAACGGAGAAACTTCTGGCGGAGGCGGCGGAGAGGCAGCGGGAGATGGAGGAGAGGACGAGAAAGATGATGGAGGAGGAGAGGGCACGGAATGACATGCAGGCAAGGGCCATGTACGAGCTCCTTGTGGTAAGTTTCTTCTGCAGATTACTTGCTAGTCTTAACATTTGAGTCTCATTACTAACTAGTATGACTCTGTTTTGAAAACCAAATGTGCAGTCTGTGTGCGAGAAGTCCGGTCAGCCCGCTCCGCCGATGCCAGTGATTGCTCCTGGGAGCACGGTGAGTTTAATTTGAATGGTCATTACTTGCTAGTCTTAACATTTGAGTGTCGTAATGCTAACGAGACATTGGAAATGATCTTTGGTGCAGCTTAACTCCAGAAACGCATCGCACGATCCTTCTCCAGGTAGCGGCACTAGCCACCCCGCTCCTACACCTCCCTGATCACGGTAAGTTTCTCTAGTGTTTTGCTTAACAAATGCATAAAGACCTAGACTTAGCTTTATTTCCTCCAATATACCTACCATAATGACCTAGAGTTAGCTTCTTTTCCTCCAAAATGACTTAATAAGCTTACTGACCTCATAAACCATCCATTTTACCTAAGTTAGCTCTAAAACGATATGTACTTAGCTAACTTATGTCAAAAATTGCATATTAGCTCATAAACGACCCATTTCACCTAGGTTAACTCATAAACGACCCATTTCACCTAGGTTAGCTCATAAACGACCCATTTCACCTAGGTTAGCTCATAAACGATCCATTTCACCTAGGTTAGCTCATAAACGATCCATTTCACCTAACTTAGCTCATAAACGATCCATTTCACCTAAGATAGCTCATAAACGATCCATTTCACCTAGGTTAGCTAATAAACGATCCATTTCACCTAAGTTAGCTCATAAACGATCCATTTCAACTAATTTAGCTCATAAATGATCCAGTTCACCTAAGTTAGCTAATAAATGGCATATACTTCTTCTTCTAGTCTTCTTCTTCTTCTTCTATTCTTTTTCTTCTAGTCTAATTCTTCTTCTAGTCTTCTTTTTCTAACTTTCTTATTTCTCATTTTGCAGGTTTCGTTCACTTCACGGAAGCCAGCTTTCTATGATGGATTGCTTGTTTTTTCCTTTGATGCACTTCTTGTATTCTGCTCGCTTGCTATGATGAAACTAGATTGCTATGATGAAACTTTGCATATTGTAATATGTATGGATCGATGGAACTATGTGCAACCTACTATGTATGTATGGATATATATGTGCTGGATATTTATTATGTTGGATATATATGTGCTGGCTCATGTGATATATTTGCTGTGATATATTTCCTGTGATAATTGTTGGATATAAGAAAAACAGAATAAAAAGAGGCAGTGCAGGCTCTTTGCCGTCCGCCGCGGACGACAAAGACACCTTTGCCATCGGTGGCAGACGGCAAAGGGGGCACGTGGCGCCCACCTGTGCTTCCTGAGAGATGGGCCATTTGGCAAATTTGCCTACCGTGGCGGACGGCAAAGCTAAGCTGATGGCAAAGACTTTGCCTTTGCCGTCCGCCGTGGCAGACGGCAAAAAACAGCGGGCACTGACGCATTGCTGACGTCAACTGGCGGACGGCAAAGAGGCGCTCAAATTTGCCGTCCGCTGGCGGACGGCAAAGGCCGCCGTTAGCCGGCTAACGGACTAACGCTGGCGGACGTCCAGTATTTTTGCCGTCCCTCCTCTTTGCCGTCCGCCGCTGTAGGCAAAGGACTCTTTGCCGTCCGCCATAAAAAGCAGACGGCAAAGGACCTGTTTACCGTAGCCTACTTTGCCGGAGCCTTTTGCCCTCTGCGGCTGACGGCAAAGGCCTTTGCCGTCCGCCGTTCGAGCCTTTGCCGTCCGCCGTGGCAGACGGCAAAATAGCTGTTTCCTGTAGTGGATGTGCTAAACAGATTTGAAGAGGCCATGGAGAAGATAGATGGCATTGAGAAGGCATTCGAAACAAAGCTCGATAACAAGTTTAATGAATTGCTCGCGCGTCTTCCACCGCCTGCTGCACCCGTCGCACCTCTACAACAACAACAACATCGCCTTCCAAATCAAGTGGGACGAGCACAACACGTTCCCCTTGAGCCTGGTCAAACTTCTAGTGCCGGTGTACCTATTGTTGATGCTTCTGTAGCTCCTGCTGCTACTGCAGAGGTGGAGGACCATCACGAGGATGAGGTTGATCAAAATCAGAACTACGTGCAACCACCAGCACCACCACCACCAGGTCGTCCTCATGCATATCATCGCAACGGTAGGCCTGCACCACCACCTGAGGTACAAGCTCATGACCATTCCTAAACTAAAATTGAATATTCCACCATTTGAGGGTAGATATGTTCCTGATATATATCTTACTTGGGAGTTAGAAACTAAACAACGGTTTACATGTTTACAATATCCTGAGGAGAGACGTGTTCCTGCTGCTGTTTGTGCTTTCACTAGTTTTGCATGTGTTTGGTGGTCTGAACATTGTAGATTATATCCCATTCCAGCTACTTGGGCTGCTTTGAAAACTGCTATGCGTACTCGTTGGGTTCCACCTTATTATCAACGTGAATTACTTCAAAAATTGCAGCGCTTAAGACAAGGAATTTTTTTTGTAGAAGAATATTATCAGGAATTACAAACTGGCATGATTAGATGTGGTATTGTTGAGGAGAACGAAGCTATGCTTGCACGTTTTATGGGTGGATTAAATAGAGAGATTCAGACCATTCTAGAATATAAGGAGTATAATAATATCACTCGTTTATTCCATCTTGCTTGTAAAGCTGAACGTGAAGTGCAGGATCGACAGGCATTGGCGCGGACTAACTTTTCTGCAGGTCGACCTTCATCATGGACACCGCGTGCATCCTCTACTTCCACACAGTCTACTGCACCGACACCTCCATCAGCTGCCACCTCCAGCCGTGATACAAGGAAGCAGGCACAACCACCACTATCTGCCAAGAGCACACCTATTGGGGCTGCACAGAGTTCTTCTTCTTCCATGGCATCAGCAGGGCACACAAGTGATATTATTTGTCGTCGTTGTAAGGGACGAGGTCATTACGCGATAGAATGCAAATCTCAGCGTGTGATAATTGCTACTGAGGATGGTGGGTATGAGTCTGCTAGTGACTATGATGAGGAGACTTTGGCTCTTATTACACGTGAAGAACATGGTGGAGATGATTCTGATCATGAGACGCAATACGTGGCTGCTGAAGACGCTGACATGTATGAATGTTTAGTTGCTCAACGTGTTTTGAGTTTGCAGGTCACACAAGCTGAGCAAAATCAGAGGCATAATTTGTTCCATACAAAGGGAGTTGTGAAGGAACGTACTGTTCGCATCATCATAGCTGGAGGGAGCTGCAGCAACTTGGCTAGCATGGAGATGGTGGAGAAACTATCTCTCACCACAAGACCACATCCACATCCTTACTACATCCAATGGTTCAACAACAGCGGCAAGGTTAAGGTAACATGTAGTGTTCGTGTGCATTTTAGTATCTCTACATATGCTGATTATGTTTATTGTGATGTGGTTCCTATGCAAGCATGTTCCTTATTACTTGGTAGACCATGGCAATTTGATAAAAATTATGTACACCATGGTAGAAACAATCAGTATACTCTTGTTCATAAGGATAAACATATTACTTTGCTTCCTATGTCTCCTGATTCCATTTTGAAAGATGATATTAATAGAGCTAATAAAGCAAAACAAGAGAAAAATAAGAGTGAAAATCAGATCGTGGCAAAAGAATTTGAGCAACAAATGAAGCCTGCTAATAAACCATCTAGTGTTGCTTCTGAAATTAAATTGAAAAGTGCATGTTTACTTGCCACTAAATCTGATATTGATGATCTAGATTGTGGCAAATTTGTTTGCTATGCTTTTGTGTGCAAAGAGGCACTATTTTCATTCGAGGATGTGCCTTCCTATTTGCCTCCTGCTGTCACTAACATTTTGCAGGAGTTTGCTGACGTCTTTCCACAAGACGTGCCACCGGGATTACCACCTATTCGAGGGATTGAGCATCAGATTGAATTAATTCCCGGTGCTTCGCTGCCAAACTGTGCGCCATACCGTACCATTCCAGAGGAGACGAAGGAGATTATGCGTCAAGTACAGGAGCTGCTTGACAAAGGTTATATATGCGAATCTCTTAGTCCTTGTGCTGTTCCTATTATACTAGTGCCAAAAAAGGATGGTATGTCACCTATGTGTGTTGATTGTAGAGGCAATATTACTATTCGTTATCATCATCCTATTCCTAGGCTAGATGATATGCTTGATGAATTGAGTGGCTCTACAATATTCTCCAAAGTTGATTTGCGTAGTGGATACCATCAAATTCGTATGAAATTGGGAGATGAATGGAAAACAGCATTTAAAACTAAGTTTGGTTTATATGAGTGGTTAGTCATGCCTTTTGGGTTAACTAATGCACCTAGTACTTTCATGAGACTAATGAACGAAGTTTTACATGCTTTCATTGGACGATTTGTGGTAGTCTATTTTGATGATATACTGATTTATACCAAATCTTTGGAAGAACATTTGGAACATTTACGTGTTGTTTTTATTGCTCTACGTGATGCATGTTTGTTTGGTAACCTTGGGAAGTGCACCTTTTGCACCGACCGAGTATCTTTTCTTGGCTATGTTGTTACTCCACAGGGAATCGAAGTTGATAAAGCCAAGATTGAAGCTATTGAGAGTTCGTCGCAGCCCAAAACGGTCACACAACTGAGGAGTTTTCTTGGACTCACTGGTTTCTATAGGCGTTCTGTGAGAGATTTTAGCACCATTGCTGCACCTCTCAATGAGCTTACAAAGAAGGATGTGCCTTTTGTTTGGGGTACCGCACAGGAAGAAGCCTTCACGGTATTGAAAGATAAGTTGACACGTGCTCCTTTACTCCAACTTCCTGATTTTAATAAGACTTTTGAGCTTGAATGTGAAGCTAGTGGAATTGGATTAGGAGGTGTGTTATTACAAGATGGCAAACCTGTTGCATACTTTTCTGAAAAATTGAGTGGGCCTAGTCTGAACTATTCTACTTATGATAAAGAATTATATGCTCTTGTTCAGAACTTAGAAACATGGCAACATTATTTATGGCCCAAAGAATTTGTTATACATTCTAATCATGAATCTTTGAAACATATTAAAAGTCAAGCAAAACTGAACCCTAGACATGCTAAATGGGTTGAATTCATTGAGACTTTCCCTTATGTCATTAAACACAAGAAGGGTAAAGAAAATGTTATTGTTGATGCATTGTCTCGTCGTTATACTATGCTTTCACAACTTGACTTTAAAATATTTGGTTTGGAGACCATCAAAGATCAATATGTGCATGATGCAGAATTTAAAGATGTATTGCAGAATTGTAAGGAAGGGAGAACATGGAACAAGTTCGTCGTTAACAATGGATTTGTGTTTCGTGCTAACAAGCTATGCATTCCAGCTAGCTCCATTCATCTTTTGTTGCTGCAGGAGGCGCATGGAGGAGGATTAATGGGACACTTTGGCATGAAGAAGACGAAGGATATACTTGCGACACATTTCTTTTGGCCAAAGATGAGACGGGATGTTGAGCGTTTTGTTGCTCGCTGCACTACATGTCAAAAAGCTAAGTCACGACTCAATCCTCATGGTTTATATATGCCTTTGCCTGTACCTAATGTTCCTTGGGAGGATATATCTATGGACTTTGTTTTAAGGTTACCTCGAACAAAGAAGGGGAGGAATAGCATATTTGTTGTCGTGGATAGGTTCTAAAAAATGGCACACTTTATACCATGTCATAAAAGCGATGATGCTGTTAATGTTGCTGATTTGTTCTTTCATGAAATTATTCGCTTGCATGGTGTGCCAAATACTATTGTTTCAGATTGTGATACTAAATTTCTTAGCCACTTTTGGAGATGTTTATGGGCTAAGTTGGGAACTAAACTGCTTTTTAGTACTACATGTCACCCCCAAACTGATGGAGAAACTGAAGTAGTTAACAGAACATTGTCTACTATGCTTAGGGCTGTTTTGAAGAATAACAAGAAAATGTGGGAAGAATGCTTGCCTCATATTGAATTTGCTTATAATCTTTCATTGCATTCTACAACTAAGATGTGCCCTTTTGAAATTGTGTATGGTTTCCTTCCTCGTGCACCTATTGATTTGTTGCCTCTTCCATCTTCGGACAAGGTTAATTTTGATGCTAAACAACGTGCTGAATTGATCTTAAAAATGCATGAGATAACTAAGGAAAACATTGAGCGTATGAATGCTAAATATAAACTTGCTAGAGATAAGGGTAGAAAACATATTGTTTTTGCACCTCGAGATCTTGTTTGGTTACATTTGCGTAAGGATTGATTTCTTGATTTGTGCAAATCAAAGCTAATGCCATGTGCTGATGGTCCTTTTAAGGTGTTAGAGAAAATAAATGATAATGCATATAAACTTGAGCTGCCTGCGGATTTTGGGGTTAGTCCCACTTTTAACATTGCAGATTTGAAGCCATATTTCGGTGAGGAAGATGAGCATCCGTCGAGGACGACTTCATTTCAAGAAGGGGAGGGTGATGAGGACATCAATACCATTGTTACACCCACAGCCCCTGCTACTATACATACTAGACCAACTACTAGAGCTCGCGCACGCCAATTAAATTACTAGGTACTTTCGTTTCTTAGTAATGATTCTAATGTTCATGAGAATATGATGCTGCCTAAATTGGATACATTTGTTTTGCTTACAAATGAAGGGCCTAGCTTGGAGAAGGATGAAAATTGGAGCAAGAACAAGCATGGAGTTGATGGCATGCGCAATGGAAACAAGAACGGACTTTCCGGTGATGATTTCGGGACTTTGAAGCCACCATAATGAGTGCATGAAGCCTTGGACGAAATATACAAGATGCCACTTCAAAAATTTCGTCCAGAGGCTATTCTAGGTGCTGCGTCACCTTATTATTGGGCCAGGCCCATGTAATTTCGAAATACTTGAATATAGGCTGTTTTTAGAGTCCGTATGTGTGGGGAAACAAGAGTTAGGAATGGTTTCGGACCCCTCCTCCAAGGGCCACAAAATTCCCCCCTCTTCCTCCATATATACAGCCCTTAGGGCATCGTTTAGACTTTGGGTTTTGTTTAGATCAAAAGTTCGCCATAGCTGCAACTTCGCGTACTTCGTTTGTGTTCAACGACCAGAGAAAGGCGTCACAGAACCCCACCTTCATTAATAAAGCTTTCCTCTTATATTCGCAATATCCAGATTGCAATCTCAGTTTCTTGCTTGTTCTTCATTTGCACGCAGGAAACAGACCCTCGTGGTCAGGTTGATCATGCTCCGGCGTGGTCAATAATCTCTCGGAGTTGGTTTAGCGATTGCTAAGGCGCGACGTCCTCGCACGTTCGTAGTCGGATCGTGAAAGTCTACTCCTCCGAAACGATAATCACCATCTCATCGAAAGATAGGACACCTTTGCCTCTATAAACTCATTAAAGAACTTGTCCGTGGCAGGGGACTCATAGCCGAACTATGTATGGTTCGAACTAGGGGCTGATGATGGGGAATTTTGCTTCCCACCCGCCACCCACTCCATAGCCACTGTCGAGGACTTAACCGACATGCTTGATTACGGCTCCTGTCGGTGTCAAAACCGGCGGATCTTGGGTAGGGGGTCCCGAACTATGCGTCTAAGGTTGATGGTTGCAGGAGACAGGGGACACGATGTTTACCCAGTTTCGGGCCCTCTCTATGGAGGTAATACCCTACTTCCTGCTTGATTGATCTTGATGAATATGAGTGTTACAAGAGTTGATCTACCACGAGATCGTAATGGCTAAACCCTAGCGGCCTAGCCTGTATGACTATGGTAATGAGTGTATCTACTATCCAGACTACGCCCTCCGGTTTATATAGACACCGGAGGGATCTAGGGTTACATAGAGTTGGTTACATAAGAAGGAATCTTCATAGTTGGTCGCCTAGCTTGCCTTCCACGCCAAGGAGAGTCCAATCCGGACACGGGTACAGTCTCCGGCCTTTATGTCTTCACAGCCCACCAGTCCGGCCCATTGATAATAGGTCGGACGCCCGAGGACCCCTTAGTCCAGGACTCCCTCAGTATCCCCTGAACCTGGCTTCAATGATGAGCAGTCCGGCGCGTAGATTGTTTTCGGCATCGCAAGGCGGGTTCCCCTTTCTGAACTCCAAGATAGTCTTCAGATGTAATGATTGTATCCGGACCTGTATACATAACGGTAGAAGATATATAATATTTCACGAATCCAATCCGTTGACAACTATTTGGTAACATGACATCATGCCTGCTCGGCCATTATTTTCGAACCGTTAGCTAGCCCATCGTCCCACGTCTCGAGACGTGGTTTTATTGGCATGTCTTATCCCAGCGGAGATTGTGTCTCTCCCTTTTTAAGGGATTCTTATCAACCCAAACGTGGGTAACCCAACCATCACTTGGGTACAACTCCTAGGGAATAGGCAAGTTTTGAGGCCTAGGAGGAGACGTTCGATATCCGCGGCCTTTATATAGGGGTACAGACCCGTCTTTTTCTTTTACGCTTGCTTCTTCCTCAACCCCTGCTACCCCGAGTTCCAACACCCGGGTTCCAATCGCCACAAGCTCGAATCATGTCCGGATCCAGCCGTCAAGGCCGATGGGTGGCTTCTTCTGTCACGGAGGGAGACATTGCAAAGCTTCGGGCGGCGAGGTATCTGACCGCGGAAATCCTTCATCGGCTTCCTGCCGAGGGGAAGGTTGTTCCCACCCCCAGATCTGGCGAGAGGGTCGTGTTCGTGTCCCACTTCCTCCGTGGGTTAGGGTTTGCGCTTAACCCGTTCGTCCGAGGGCTCATGTTCTATTATGGGCTAGATTTTCACGATCTGGCCCCGGACTCTATTCTTCTTATCTCGGCGTTTATCGTCACGTGCGAAGCCTTCCTCCGAACTCCTCTGCACTTCGGCTTATGGCTCCAGACCTTCAATGTGAAGCCTCAAGTGATAGAGGGGAAGCAGGCAGAGTGCGGTGGCGCCATAGTGAGCGAGCTTGCTAGTGCAGGGGTGGTTCTACATCACCGAGCCCCGTGGCTCCAAGTGGGCAGCTGTGCCCGAATTTCGACCCAGCCCCCCAATTCAGCTGGCGTCATGGATTAATAAGGGGTTGGACTGGGGATCAACGGATGAGGTGCGAACTTTGCAAAGTCGCATCCAAAGCCGCATCGAGAGGGACATCAATGTCGTCAATGTTGTTCAAGTAATGCTGGTCCGCCGGACCCTGCCGTGCCAGCGACGGCCTCTCCACATGAGGGAGTTCAATCCAGAAGGGTCGCGGACTCTTCAGCACTTCTTCTGCACTACGCACGAAGGAATGTGGAAATTATTTTTGGGAAACAGAAGCAATGGCCGGACACCACCGAAGATATCGGCCTCGACTGCAACCATCCGGACACCCCGGTAAGTACCCGTTCGTCGAACTCCTTATATTCGGATACACAGTGGCAAGACATTGACCGAATCATCCTTTTTCATGGCTGGATAAAGAAAGTGGAACGGATTAGCTGTCCGGCTCCCCTTCCCGAAGACTCAGCCAGTCCTACGTTAACAAGGATGCTGGCCTCAGCACCGTACCAGGCGTCGGAGAGGGAGAGTGAGAAGACCCAAGATGACCTTGGTTCCAGAGGTAAGTCGGACACTGAGTCCGGAGAAATCGACCTTTCCTCGCCTGAATATAGAGGCGAAAGGGGAGCCAGCATCCCTTCTCCGAATAGGAGGAAAAGGGCCGCCTCCGAAGGTCGAGAGGGGCGATCCCCCAAAAGGGGCAAGATGCCACCGTCGAGCGGCTTGGGTTTGGAAAGCGACGCTGTTGAACAGCTTCAACAAGGGGACAAGCCCTCAGCCAAACCGTGAGTGAATTCGGAATACCTTGATAGCGTCCTGCTCCTTTGTCGTTACCGAAGATGTACGTAACGCATCCGCGCATTTTTACAGGTCGGCGCAGAGTGTTTCTGGGAAATCCTCTTCTTCGGGAAGTCTCCTCCCAGAGATGATGGAGAGCGAGACGCCTCCCCCAACCTCCTCACCCAATAAGGCGGATGATCCTGAAGTGTCGTCGCGGAGGGTTCTTCTTGATCAACAAGTCACACAGGGGATAAAAGAGGCAGTACCCGAAGGTGGATCTCCGACCGTCCGAGATTCTGGGGCTGATAATAAAGGAACAATTGCATTTTTACCCCTAGTTGGTTCCTACCCACGGGTTTTGCCCTTACTTTTCGAGCTTGCTCAGTTTTGCCCTTACTTTTTCTGTCGTGGTCCCTTGAATGCCCTTTGACCATTTGACCAAAACTTTGAGAATTCATAACTAATTCATATGAACTCAGAAAAATAAAAATAAAATATCAAAATGTTTAGATTAACATTACATTTATGTGCATATCATTTGCATTCAGGACAAAAGCAGCCTTTAAATTACCTGAGGTAATTATTGTTATTAACATTATTAAAAATAAAAATTTATAAACAATATTTTTTTCATGAATAAAAATTACGTGCAAATGTAGGTGATGTTTTCTGAACATCCAGATATCTTATTTGCATTTTTCTGAGTTCGTATCATCTTGTTAGGAATGTTCTAACGACTTTGACTATTATTTGGAAACTTCATAACAAGTTGATACAAACTCAGAAAATGCAAATAAGATATCAGGATGCTCAGAAAACATCACCTACATTTGCATGTAATTTTTATTCATGAAAGAAATATTGTTTATACCTTTTTATTTTTAATAATGTTAATAACATTAATTACCTCAGGTAGTTTAAAGGGTTCTTTTGTCCTGAATCCAAATGATAGGCACATAAAGGTAATGTTTATCTAAACATTTTGATATCTTATTTGCATTTTCCTGAGTTCATATGAATTAGTTATGAATTTTTGAAGTTTTGGTCAAACGGTCAAAGGGCATTCGAGGGACCTCGACAGAAAAAGTAAGGGCAAAACTGAGCAAGCTCGAAAAGTAAGGGCAAAACCCATGGGTAGGAACCAACTAGGGGTAAAAATGCAATTGTCCCGATAATAAAGGCCCCGGACTGTTTGGCGTGCAGCCGACGGTGATTCTGGAGACGGGTGAACAGATTCCTTCAAAGGATGGTGGCGCTCCTAGAGCGGCTTCCGGAGACCTGGAGGCTCCGGATATATTGCGGGACATGTTGCGAAAAGCATCTGTCTCGGGAGAACAGCGTACCTTGATGGGTACAGTGGTTGAGAAGATTTTGTCCGCGAAGAGCGGTTTGAATGAAGCCTTCATGAGCCTGCTAAAAGGCTTCGAGGTTTTTGATCAAATATGTTTTATTTGCAAAGATGTGCCTGTGTATAGGTAGAAGCCCCTGAGACTCGAGTTGGCTTCCACTGGGAAACAACCGGAGGATCGAAAAAGGATCGTCTGAGGACTAACCTGATGAACTTGAACACAGCTTGTTTCCCCCTTGGCCACTTCCCAGACTATGGAGATTGCCGAGCTGCATCGGAAGCTTGATGTGGCAGGGGATGATCTTGCATTAATCAATATGTGTCTTGACGAGTCGCAAGGTATGTATTCTTAATTCCCATACATTCTATGTGGTATAAGCATGATGCTAAAATCTGTATGTTGGAATATGTCTGGCTACAAATGGTGCTGCTGCTGTTGAAGTACTTCGAGCGGAGCTGGCTCGGGCCAAGGAGCAGGCCCGGCATAGCAGTGCTGCTGCCGAAAAGGCATCAGCTGAGCTAAAAGCTGAATAAGCTGCACGGCGCCAAGATGAGGAGAAGATATCCACGGTGGCGCTCGAACTGGAAAATGCCACTGGCCGCTGCGAATTTCTGGAGAAGGAGAATAAAGCCTTAACGGCTGAAATGGACAGGGCCTTACAAGAGGCGAGGGAAGCGCGATCGGAATCCAAAGCAACCCGTGAGGAGGTTCGGCAGGCTTGGGAGATTGCGGCTGGAAAGCCCTTTCTGCTGCAAACTAAGTTCGGTGACCCGAACTATGCTCAGCTTAACCAAGTGTGGACTTCTCCGGACAAGTTCTTGAACTTGCCGAAGAGTTCTTCCGATGCGGCGGAATATTACCAAGCGCGAGATGGGTATGCAACGGAGAAGCTTTTTTGGTCGCAGGTTGGCGCATCAAAACGCCCTTTGTTGCTCAATGAATAGATGTCCCAATGGGCCGAACTTCATAGGATATCCGGCGCTGCCATGAAGGATGTCATAATCCGGTTGTGGCCAACTGAGCCTATTCCGGATAGCTACTTCAGTTTGGTACAAAGACTTGTTGACGCGGTGCCACGAATCGATGCTGTGAAGCGGTCAGCGTGCATTGAAGGTGCACGGATGGCCTTTGCCCGAGTCAAGACATTCTGGGGAAAGATGAAGGCCATCGATGTTGCGGCGAAGAGTCCATCCAAGGGCAAGGACCGTCCTGAACCGGAGGATTATTTTGAAGACGTCCTAGAGGCCGCCCGCTTGATAGAAGGTCAGTGCTCGAAAGACATAATTTTTGAGTGAGGTGTATGAGAATTGTAAAAGACAACTTTATAGTTAATCTATTTAATGTTTTGCTGTAAAGCTTGAATTCCTCCTGTGCGGCCGTTTTAATATAATCTGAAAGTTTTCCAGTCGTCGGCTTCAGCCCCCTCGTAGGAAGTACGAGGGTGTTCAGAAAAGCATTTAATCACTCTTTATCCAACGTCTTGGTCCATAAAGGAGGTGATAATGCGGCGAACCAGGCAATCGGAATATAAGGCGTTAACACTTTCACTTAGCCATAGGAGTTTTATGGTGGGACTACGACATAGCCCCTGGTATGTATGCGGCGCATGGTGCCTTACATATTTTATCTGAAAAAGATCCTTCATGTGACACGGAGAATCACTAAAGATTCCAATAAGTCGTCAAGTGGCTGACCAGCTCTTGCCCCATCATGACAGTCAGTTTTCGGCTTTCTCTACTAAGGTACTTGACCAGATGAACCAGAAGCACAATCGCAGTAGTTCTCCCTTTACTACCCTAGCCGATAGAGCGGAACGTAGGGTAGCAAGCACAGGAGCCGGGCAACCGACCTATTGACCCAAGACAATGATTCGGAGCTGATGCATATAAGGCCAAACTTGCGACGCCGAAGTATGCTATGGAGCTGTTCGGACTTTTTGCTGGCAACTCATTTGTTCCCATACCGAGCCCCTGGCAGGTTGTGCCAAGGTATGTTTGTAAAACAACCGTGGGAGCCGTATTTAGTGGCGAAACAACACGGATGATTAATTCGGACAATGCTTATTGGGAGCTGAGCGATATGCCAATGATTATTTATTATATATATAAAAGCCATCCTCCCGGCCATTTGACATGCTCGGGGTCAGAGACGGAGGAACAGGCATAGTACATGCTTAAAATAGAAAGTGCGGTCTATAAAAAGTTATTTTGGACCTCCTGTCGCATGTCTGCGCTGCCAGTCCTCGGCGGGGGGG
>NC_057796.1:192823172-192897134 GCF_018294505.1 Triticum aestivum
GAAATAGCCCCTTAGGTGAGTGTACGGATCCAAACTCCGATAGAGCCAGCTTCAGATGTTTGTCCTGTTCGCCACCTGTTTCTGAGAGATAGTGAAGGAAGAAATAAAAATAAAAATGGATAAAGAATGTTACGGGGATGCTTGCAGGCTTGTCCGTAGTGCGCCACCGCCAATGCCCATGGTATCTTGAGTGCGTAGTGATGTATGCGCGGCACTAATTTTGTAGGTGTGCGAGGTGGGCGGCGGAAGCCAGACTGCTATTTTCGCTCCAGGAGTAGTTGATCCTCGGGTGGAAATTGCTTCAGGCCCCCGGTATTTCGTTGGTAAACCTCTCCATCGTCCCTGTCGCCTGGCGGCCTCTTCCCCTTGTGTTCGGCGTTGATCTTCCCGGCCTGTCTAAAGACCCAGGGTGGCCATGAATCTGGCAGGGTCGGTCCAATATCCTGTCTAGGGTGGATGGTTTGTCTCGGTTTGCCTTGAATGGCTTCTTCCATTGACCGGGCTTGAGGTTGCTAAATCCGGCGTTGACCGATGTGTCGCGTGATCTTTCATTATCATTGCGACTGTTGTATTTGCTTCGTCGTGGCTTGCCGTTGCCATCTCGGATTTCAGATGTGCCCGGGTCGCTGGCGCTGTTGCTTCTACGAGCGAGCCAGCTGTCTTCTCCCGCGCAAAAGCGGTTCATCAGAGCAGTGAGGGCTATCATGGATTTGGGTCCTTCTTGACCGAGGTGGCGTCCAAGCCATTCATCCCGGACACTGTGTCTGAAAGCCGCAAGGGCTTCCGCGTCCGGACAGTCGACGATTTGGTTCTTTTTGACTAAGAACCGGGTCCAGAGCTTCCTGGCTGACTCTCCGGGCTGCTGGACAATGTGGCTTAGGTCATCGGCATCCGGTGGCCGGACATATGTTCCTCGGAAGTTGTCGAGGAAGGCCTCCTCCAAGTCCTCCTAGCTGCCTATGGAATTTTCAGGCAGGCTGTTTAACCAGTGCCGAGCTGGCCCTTTTAGCTTTAGTGGGAGGTATTTAATGGCGTGGAGGTCGTCCCCACGGTCCATATGGATGTGGAGGATAAAATCTTCTATCCATACCGCGGGATCGGTTGTTCCATCGCATGATTCAATATTGACGGGTTTGAATCCTTCAGGGAATTCATGATCCATTACTTCATCGGTGAAGCAAAGCGGGTGTGCGGCGCCTCTATGTTGGGCCACACTGCGACATAACTCCGAAGGAGTCCAGTTGCGGTTTTCAGCTCAGGCGTGGCTATGTTTGTCACGTCCGAATAGGTAGCTGTCATCGCGTGTCGAAGCGTGCCTTCGCGATCCGTAGATCGGTCTTGCGTGTCCTGCTCTACTGTCCAAGTCCCGCTACCCGTCGTTTGGACAATCGTGAGCTGCGTTATTCTTGCCTTTACGGCAGGGTGGGGAGGTCTGGTGTTCGGCTTGAGTTGCCTCTTTATCCGGACAGAGTTGTCGGCGACCTGCCCCATTGTGTGATGATGGTACGGGCTCCAACGCCTCATCATCGATCTGATGTAGCAATCTATGCTTCGAGTAGCTTTTGGCCAGGCCACTAAGGCCGTATTCTTCGGCGACCAGGACTTGGGTCCATCTATCATTGAGTAGGTCTTGGTCAGCTTGAAGCTGTTGCTGCTTCTTTTTCAGGCTCCTTGCCGTAGCTATGAGCCTGCGCTTGAAGCGCTCCTGCTCAAGGGGCTCTTCGGGTACGATGTCTTCGTCGCCGAGGCTTACCTCATCTTCGGAGAGCGGAAGGTAGTTGTCGTCCTTCGTATTGTCGCTGGGCAGGGCCTGTTCATCGGGGCTGGCTCGCCCGTTTCCTTGTTCCTGCTGTTCGGATCTTGCTCCAACAGGGTCTTCATTGTTTTCGGCGTCGTACGAAGTACTATTTTCTCTGGTGCCATCGGTTCTGCGATGTGACTTGGAGCGGCGTTTAAGGCACTGGTACTTAGACTGTGTCTCAGGAGTTTTATTCTCAACTGGATTTCCTTTGTCATCGTCGCGCGCTTTTTTGAGTGTGTCAACTATGTACACGTCGTACGAAGGGGTGGCCGTCCCACCTCCAGTGACTGGCGGGTCTTGGCCTTGCTCCTTGTCGGCATCATTGTCGATATCGTCGATGTCTTCAGAGCCATAATCAAGTGCGTCGGTTAAATCATCGACAGTGGCTATGAAGTGGGTGGCGGGTGGGAAGCGAAATTCTCCATTATCAGCCTCTAGCTCGAACCGGACATAGTTCGGCTGTGAGTCCTCTGCCAGGGACAAGTTTTTTAATGAATTTAGCACATCGCCGAAGGGCGAGTGTTGGAAGATATTTGCGGCGTTGAACTCGAAAATCGATAACCTCCAGCTCGGTGTCCGCGGGCGTACATGGTCCGGAACTTATAGCCGGAGACGAGTCCAGAGTTCCATTGACGTGAATATTGCAGGGTGTCGAGTCTGTGTGCGGCTCCAACGCTGCGGACTCTGTGGCCTCGGATGGCACGATCCGCTCCGGCTCTAAGGCCGTTGCAGCAACAGGAACCATCTCCTGGATGTGACCCGATGACAAATTTAAGTCATGTTCATCGGAGCGACGGGGAGCGATCGTCGCGGTTTCAAATCCGTCGAAGATCAAGTCTCCGCGGATGTCCGCGACGTAGTTCAGGCTTCCAAATCTGACCTGGTGGCCAAGGGTGTAGCTATCGATCTGCTCCAGATGGCCAAGCAAGTTGGACCACAGTACGAAGCCGCCAAACATGAAAATCTGTCAGGGGAGGAAGGTCTCTCCCTGGACAGCGTCACTATGGACGATTGAAGGGGCCATCGAACGTTTCGTCGACGGCACAGTGGAACTCTCAATGAAAGCACCAATGTCGGTGTCAAAACCGGCGGATCTCGGGTAGGGGGTCCCGAACTGTGCGTCTAAGGTCGATGGTTGCAGGAGACGGGGGACACGATGTTTACCCAGGTTCGGGCCCTCTCTATGGAGGTAATACCCTACTTCCTGCTTGATTGATCTTGATGAATATGAGTGTTACAAGAGTTGATCTACCACGAGATCGTAATGGCTAAACCCTAGAGGCCTAGCCTGTATGACTATGGTAATGAGTGTATCTGCTATCCGAACTACGCCCTCCGGTTTATATAGACACCGGAGGGATCTAGGGTTACATAGAGTCGGTTACATAAGATGGAACCTTCATAGTTGGTCGCCTAGCTTGCCTTCCACGCCAAGGAGAGTCCAATCCGGACACGGGTACAGTCTTCGACCTTTATGTCTTCATAGCCCACCAGTTCGGCCCATTGATAATAGGCTGGACGCCTGAGGACCCCTTAGTCCAGGACTCCCTCAGCTCCGAAGACATCGTCAGTACGGACGACGATGCCGACGAGGAGCAGGGCCAAAACCGGCATTCATTGGGCGATGGAGGGCCACTTCTTCCTACGGCGTATACATGGTGGATACGCCTAAAGAAACTAATAATGATGACAAAGAGGATCCAGTCGAAGACAAACCTCCTGAGACAAAGCCCAGTCGCCGGCGTCAGCGGCGCCGCTCTAAGTCACGTCATCCAAAAGACAACAACACCGGCACCGGAGAAAACAATACTCCGAACGATGCCGAAGATAATGAAGACCCTGTTGGAGCAACCTTCGAACAGGATGAACAAGCCATACATGAAGACTCGGAGGATAGTAACTATCTTACCCTCTCCGAGGAAGAGGAAAGCCTCGGCAACGAGGATTTCATCGTTCCCGAGGAACCTCTCGAGCAGGAGCGCTTCAAAGGTCGGCTAATAGCCACTGCAAGAAGCCCGAAAAAGAAGCAGCTGCAGCTTCAAGCGGACCAAGATCTACTCAATGATAGATGGACCGATGTCGGGTGGTTGGTGCGACATATGCCAAGCCAATAAGACGTCGCTGGTGCCTGGAAACGGGATGAGGCGAAGACATGCACGCCGGCGGATCTTACCCAGGTTCGGGGCTCTCCGAGGAGATAACACCCCTAGTCCTGCTCTGCGGGGTCTCCGCATGATCACTAGATCAGGAAAGGTAGCTACAATCGCTCCTAGAGCTGTTTTTTGGTTCAAGGGAGAAGGAGAACAAGGCTAGCTCTAACTTCTCTCTATCTATGGTGTGTGTGCTATGCTTAGAAGCCAACCCTTTGCATGGGTGCCCCCGGGGTTTTATATAGGCCTACCCCCCGGGGGTACAATGGTAATCCGACTGGGCGCTGGTCCCAGCCGTCAGTGTCTACGCTCGCCGGCTTCTCCGCCGGCTGTTGGGTCCTGCCGGCTGGTGGGTCCCGCCGGCTGCCGGATTCTTGGTCGACAGGCCGGCCCCACCGCCTAGGGTCTTGTCGGCGGCTGCTTACTGTAGCCTCGCCTTTGATGACGAGGGCTTTGTCGAGGTAAGCATGGCTATAGTGGGCCGCCTCGGGGGCTCTCACTGTAGCCTCACCTCGTCTTGTCTTCTTGATGGGGCTCCTGCTTCGAGGAAGGGGGTAGCCGGCTTCTGGGGGCCGGCTACGCCCTTGGCCGACTGGGAAAGTCCGGGCCGCCTTCACGCCTCTCTCTGGCTGAAGGGGCCCGCCGCCCGTGGCCGTACGGGAGTCTATCGTGGATGACGTCGAGGCTAGCATGGCTACAGTGCCGAGCCGCACGGGAGACGGCCGTCCCGTACGGCCTCCTGTAGCCATGCCCGCCTCGGGCTTCGGGGGTAGTGGGCCGCACTGTGGCCACACCCCGTCCTGTCGCCGTTATGTGGGAGTAGCCTTGGTGGTTGTGGTCTCGGCCGGCTTCTTGGAGTCGGCGTCCTTCCTGGCCGGCTTCTTGGAGTCGGCCACCCCGCAGTCGTCCCGGGGAGAGGTTGCTAAGGCTGGGTCACCTTCCGGGAGTTGGCTTCAGAGGTAGCCGGCCAGGGAAGGCGGCCCAATGCTTGGAGTGCTTGGAGGCCCGAAGGCCTGATAATTTTTTCAGAAGAACCAGGGGCAGTCGGTTAGGCTACCCGTGGCCATTTACTCCGACAGTAGTCCCCGAAGCTGATTGGGTTTCGAGGTGGAGTAGGGGTTGAGAAGCTCGATCAGCATCCCATCTTAGCAAGCCGGCAGCTGGGAGCCGGCCTTGGTCAGGCGCGCCGCCTGAGTCGAAATCTTCCGGAGTCGGAGGGCGGGAGCCCGCTGGCGCATGCACCGGGCCGCGGGCCGGCCACTGGCCGTCTGCGAACCACATGGCCCTTCTTGGCCGGAAAGCCTGCCAGCCCACGCGCGTGACGGGACATCGCCGCAGGGAGGGGGCCCGCCACGTCCGCGCCCCGGCCCAGGCGCGGATTGTCTACATCCCGAAACCGCCCGCACGTCCCGTGCGGCCGTTTCGGCTCGCATTTAGGGCGCAATAATCGCGGGGCGTGGGGGGAATGGGTGCAGTTAATCCCACGTCTCCTCCCCACGTCCGGCCTCTTCGGCCTCGCCTCGCGAAGCTATAAGTAGGGGGAGGTGGAGGGCGGCAGTCCCTCGCACGCTCCTCCTACTTCCACCATCTTCTTCGCTCGCCGTTTCTTGCAACAGCGCCTCGCCGCCGCGCTCTTCCACCGCACGTCCTTCCGCCGCCGCGCTAGTTTTTGCCATGCCTCCCGCCATGGAGCATCATGGCGGGGATTGGGATGGCTCCAACGTCCACGACGACCACGTCGAGTTTCTCCGCAACACGCGACGGCTGCCCGGCGCGGACAAGGTGGAGGTCCGCCTCGCGCCGGCGAAGGAAATCACGCCGGAGCCGCAGGAGGGCGAGCGGGTGGTCTTCCGATCGCACCTCTTGCGTGGCATCGGCCTTCCAGTGAGCGCCTTCTTCCGCTCCTGGCTCGAATTCTATCAGCTCCAGCCGCACCACCTCACCCCGAATGCGGTGGTGCTGCTGTCGGCCTTCGTCACCCTGTGCGAGGGCTACCTTGGCGTCCTCCCCACCCTCGAGCTCTGGGGGAGTTCTTCCAGACCAAGCTGGGCACGCGCAGGCAGGGCGTGCCGGCTCAGACTGGCGCCTTCATCGCGTCGCGGAGGTCGGTCGCCGACAACCCCTTCCCCGTCATCCCGCTAATCCAATCGGTGAAGAAGTGGCAGAAGTCGTACTTCTACGTGCGGAACATCGCCCCACGGGGCGACTACGTCAACCTGTCGGCTTACATAGCCGGCCCACCGGCGGGCAGGCTGCCCCAGTGGTCCTTCCGGGCTGTGACTCTGACGCCGGCCGGGTCCGCAGCCGTCGCCCGAGTGCGAGTGATGACCCAGTCGGAGGGCTTGACGGGGGCTGACCTTCTGGCCGCCTTCGTCACACGCCGGGTTCTTCCGCTCCAGAGCCGTCCTCATCTGATCTGTCAGATGAGCGTCCAGCTCGATCCGAGCAGGATGTGCACCAAGGACATGCCGCACGAGGAGGTCGCCTATATGGTGAACTACCTTGCGAATTGCAAGCTCTCCGAAGAGTGGCAATTCGGCAAGGAGCCATACAGCCGAGCCAATCCACCGCCCATGGTATGGTCTCCCTGTGTCTTCTTTTTCTCCCAACTTCGTTGCCGAGTTCCTCTTGGCCGACTCTAACTTAGTCGGCTTGTTCTTTGACAGAGTCCTCTTCTTCGGCCGGCCGGCGGGTCAGACACGGAGCGTCGATTCGTCCCCGACCGGACGGAACACGATCTGGAGGACCCCGACCTGGGGGCGGCCGGCATGGACGACAACATCGAGCCGGGTGGCGGCCAAGCCGGCTGCGAAGCAGGCGGCTCCGGGCTCGGAGTCACCTTCGACGACTGGCCGGACGACGACGAAGCCGAGGTCGTCCCGCACCGCCAGCCGGCATCTGGACGCGGCGCGGGCTCCTCCGCTGCACCGCCTGCTCGGGGCGGAGGGCAGAAGCGTCGCGCCGCCCAGGGTCTGTTCGGCAGCCGAACGAAGAAGCCCAGAGGCGGGGCGGCAGCCACCAAGCGGGAGGAGGCGGCCGCAAAGGCGGCTCGCTTCCGCAAGACGGTGAAGCAACCGTAGACCGTGTCGGCGTAAGTTCACTTTCTTTCGTATACTCTTTTTTCTTTCTTTTATTTGGTGATTCCTGAAACCTTGTCTTTTTTCTCCAAATGATCAGAGTTCCGTTGTCGCTTGAGCGGGCGGCTGCCGCCTCCGTCCTTGAGTCGCCGAGGGGCTCTGGGAGCACCACCCGCCGCGTGGACCCCCGTGCCGACCTTCAGGAGGCGACAGAAAGGAATGCGCGGGAGGCGCTGGCGGAGCGGGAGGCGCGGGAGGCGGAGGCACGGAGGGCGGCCGCCGCCCAGGCGGCACGGGAGAAGGAGGCGGCGAAGGCACTCGCCGATGCCGCAGCCAGGGCCCAAGCAGAGGCTGCGGCCGCGGCGGCAGCGGGGGAGGTTTTGATGGTCACCCTGCTGCGCGTCATGGCGCCTGGGGACATGGAGCCCTCGCCAGAGGGAGCCAGCGGTGACCAGCCAGGGCTGGGGGGAAGCGACGACGTCATCATCCTGGAGAGGGCGCCGGTGCCGACCCCGCCAACTGGGGCGGCTCAAGGCGGCCGGCCTGATCCGCCGCCTGCACAGTCGGCGGGGGGCGAGCCGGCCGCGAGGGCTGAGATGGCGGTCCGGATTCCGTCGAGCCGGCGCGCGGGGAAGGCCGCGTCGGAGCCACAGAAGGCCGCGTCGGAGCCGCAGCCAGCCGTGGGCTCCAGCTCGTCAGCCCAGGATGTGGAGGCGGCCAGCACTACCTCGGGGTGGACGCCAGGCGGAGGGACGGCCATGGTGAACGTGGCTGCACAGGACGTCCGGACCCGGCTCCAGGGCCAAGCTGCGGCGCTGAGGCAGTTCACCGACGAGTTCCTCGCGACGCGGGCGGCCATCCGTGTTAGTATTCCCATCTTGCTTCTTCTTGATCTTGATTTCTTCTTGATCTTGATTTCTTCCGTGGGGGCGCGTCAGCGCACCCACTGGGTGTGGTCCCCGAGTTCCGAGTCGGCTGCTGAGCAGGCGGCTTGGAACTTCTTGGTGGATTTGCCTTTGCTATTTTTGTTCTTACTTCGGTCTTCTGTCCATCTTGCAGGACTACCACAACCTTCGAGCGGCCGCCTTAAACTCCCAGGCTCGGGAGCTGACTCAGAAGACCGCCGACCTTACTGAGAGCCGAGGTACGTGCTTTGTTCTTTATCTCATGTGGGGGCGCGTCAGCGCACCCACTGGGTGTAGTCCCCGAGATTCGGGCCGACTGCTGAGCAGTCGGGTCGGATCTTCCTTGACGACTTCTTACTGTTCTTCTTTTCCTGCTGTCTCTGTAGCGGCCAACGCCAGTCTGAGGGCACAACTAGGAGAGTCTCAGACTGCCCTTCGTGCCAAGGATGCCGAGCTCGCCGCCTTGGTGCAGGAGCGTGACCGCCTGGTCAAGAAGCTGGCCGACCAGGAGGAAGGCCACAAGGCGGCCCTGAAGGCTGCGCAGGACCGCGAAGCCACTCTCCAGGCCGAGTTCGAGACGGAAGCGGCTGGCTGGGCTGAGGCCAGGCAGACTCTGGTCTCTGGCTATGGCCAGATCTATGATCTGGTTGACGGTAAGCCGCCTACCTCTTCGTCCTTTCTTGCCATCTGCCACTTTGGCTTGTTTTCTGATTTTGGTGTTCTTTTCTTCCTTTCTTCTTCTTTCTTGCGCGGAGTATTTCCCTGGCTATTCTACTGCCGCCAACCAGACCATCGAGGCCCGTCGTCAAGCGCGGAGGCAGGCTGGCTTTGAAATCTCGCCAACCGCCGGCCGCTCGCTGGAGGAACAACTTCTGGTGATCCAGGCCCGCATCCAGCCGGCTCACCGACTGCTCCGCCGGCTTCAGCGTGCCGGGGCACAAGTCATGGCCGCCCTCTGGCATGGCCAAGTGGTTCCTCGCACCCCCAGTCAGACTGCCGACTGGCTGGAGGTGGCAGTCGGCCGCTTCGATGCTTGGAAGGCCTCGGTGGCTCGCTCAGGTGCCAGGCGGGCGCTGGAGTTCGTCAAGGCCTGGTATCCCGGCCTGAGCCTGGACCAGCTGGCTACCTGGCGGCAGCAAGCCGACACGGAGCTGGAGTCGGCGCGGCCGGCCATCATCCGGCGGGCTTTGGCAATCGCCGACTACACCGACACCAGCGTCTTTGCCCCCGAGGTGGATGACAACAGTGTCGCCCAGCCGGAGGAGTGGTTCGGTCTGAACAC
Organism: Triticum aestivum; assembly: GCF_018294505.1. NCBI lineage: Eukaryota > Viridiplantae > Streptophyta > Magnoliopsida > Poales > Poaceae > Triticum > Triticum aestivum. Next base: position 192,832,388 of record NC_057796.1, read on the forward strand.
GGCGGACGGCGAAGACTCGGCGGAGGAGATCGACTCCAGCGACGAGGGTGAAGAAGAGGAGGAGGAGGGTGAAGACGCCGAGCCGGCTGGTGGAGCAGTCGGCCAGCCTCAGCCTGACCGCACCTCCAGCACTACGTCGCGCATGAGTGCGTCGCCTGCCGTAGGTGGTGATCAAGCCGAGACCCGCCAAGCGGCCACTCCTTCAGCCGGCGAAGCTGCCTTCACCGACCAGCTTGGCCTCCGCGCAGCGCCTTAGTTTGCCGTCTTTTGTTTTCCTGTCTTGTTACTTTTGGAACAATGTTTGATTAAGTCTGCACAATTCCACCCACTGGGTGTATTCAAACTTATGTCTGTTGCCAGCCTGTTGGGGCTTTATATGTACATATAACTTATGCATGCATTCGGCCTTTCCTTGTACTTTGCCCTTTATCCTTCTGCTTTTTCCTTTGCCGTCCTCCCTTGGTTGCCGCCTCCCCGGTCCAACAGTTGCTCTGCAATCTGTAGCTGGAGGAGTGCTTGGCCAATTGGGGGGGGGGAGTACTCTAGCTTTGCTGGACTAAAGCTAAGTATTGAGGAAGCCGGCCAGCCGGCTGTTTTTGACAGCCGGCAGGCATGTTTGGAGGCCGTCTCTTTGCTATATAGGTTCGTTGTTCCTTAGTCATTTTTCGTGTGGGCATCCTTTCTGCCTTGCCTCTTGCTAGTCGGACAGTCGGTTCTTCGAGCTGTGACTTGCAACAAGAGAGGACTCGGGAGCCGGCACACTACTTTTCTGACTTTAGGTAGAACTTTCAATATAGCTCAAGGCGGCCAGTCCCCGGGCCGACTGGTCGAACCCGGTGCCGGACAAGAAATCAAATGTAATAATACATTCATGGATATGACACTTGTCATTCATAGATAAGCAAAGGCAGTCCCCGAGTACTGTTCGGGGGGCCTGTTGGTTTGTACTTAATACAAAAGGGGAGCGTGATACATACTGCTTTTCAGCTGTAAAATCGTCTTAGGAGGTTTGCGTTCCATGGTCGCTCCGACTCCTTGCCGGAGTCGTCTCTCTTGCGTGCTCTTGGTTTTTGCGCGTCGATCAAGTAGTAGGAGTCGTTGCCGAGTGCCTTGCTGACGACGAAGGGGCCTTCCCAAGGGGCCGAGAGCTTGTGCTGGCCGGCTGTTCGCTGGATCAGCCGGAGCACAAGGTCGCCCTCTTGGAAGGATCTTGGCTTGACCTTGCGGTTGTAGTAGCAACGCAGCCCTTGCTGGTAGATGGCGGACTGGCTGAGTGCTAGCAGCCGGCCTTCTTCCAGTAGGTCCACGCCGTCTTCTCTTGCTTCTTTGGCCTCCTCCTTCGTGTACATGGTGATCCGAGGCGAGTCGAACTCGATGTCTGTTGGGATGACAGCCTCGGCACCGTATACGAGGAAGAATGGAGTGAAGCCGGTTGACTTGTTGGGTGTAGTGCGCAGACTCCAAAGGACAGCCGGCAGCTCATCGAGCCAGCAGCCGGCCGATCGTTCCAGTGGTACAACCAGTCGGGGCTTGATGCCGGAGAGGATGAGTCCATTTGCTCGCTCGACCTGGCCGTTTGACTGCGGGTGGGCAACGGACGCTAAGTCCAGTCGGATGCCCTGCGTCGCGTAGAAACGTGCCAGTGCTCCTTTGGCGAAGTTCGTGCCGTTGTCGGTGATGATGCTGTGCGGCACGCCGTACCGAGTAGTGATGTCGGTGATGAATGTCACGGCAGTCGGCCTGTTCAGCTTTTTGATCGGCTTTGCTTCGATCCACTTTGTGAACTTGTCCACAGCGACCAGTAGATGCGTCAAGCCGCCGCGGGCTGTCTTGAAAGGGCCCACCATGTCCAGTCCCCAGACGGCAAAAGGCCAGGTGAGGGGAATGGTCTTGAGTGCAGAAGCCGGCAGGTGTTGCTTGGAGCTAAAAACTTGGCATCCTCTGCAGCTTCTGACTATTTCTTTAGCGTCCTCCAAGGCAGTCGGCCAGAAGAAACCATGGCGGAAAGCCTTGGCCACAAGTGATCTTGAGGCTGCGTGGTGGCCGCATTCGCCTTGGTGGATGTCTTTGAGGATTGCCACTCCTTTTTCTGGCTCGACGCAATGCTGGAAGACTCCAGTGACGCTGCGCTTCACAAGCTCTCTGTTGATTATTGTGTATGCTGCGGCTCGTCGTTGCACTAGTCTTGCTGAGATCTCATCAGCCGGCAGCTCTCTGCTGACTAGGAACTTGAGGATGGGCTGGGCCCATGACGGATCTATGACATCTTCTTCTGTTAATGTGGCCACCATGACTCGGGTGGGTGGGTTGGGTGGCGTTAAATTGGAGTCTGCCACCGCTTCTTGTGTTGTTGCAGTCCCCGGGCCGACTGCTGCAGTCCCCGGGCCGGGTTCTGAAGTCCCCGGGCCGGGTTCTGAAGTCCCCGGGCCGGGTGCAACTACGACAGTCCCCGGTCCAGTTGTCGAAGTCCCCGTGCCGCCTGCGGGATTTCTCCAGTCGGATCCGGCTGTATTTGGTGCAGGCGGTACGAAGATGGAATCCGACTCTGGAGACGGCTTGATGGACGGCTTGAGGAGGCGCTGGAGGGAGACGCCAGTCGGTATGGCTTGTCGGGTGGAGCCGATCCGTGCTAGGGCATCTGCTTGGTCGTTGTCGGCCCTTGGCACGTGAAGGAACTCGCACCCCTCGAAGTATCCGCTGATCTGCTGGACCAGAAATCGATAGCTCGCCATGTTCGCGTCCTTGGCGTCCCAGTCACCAGACGATTGCTGGACCACTAAGTCTGAGTCGCCGTAGCACAGGATCCGGCGTATGCCGAGTTCTTTGGCTAGCCGGAGCCCATGTACGAGCACCTCGTACTCGGCCACGTTGTTGGAGGCGGCGAAGTGGATCTGCAGCGTTTACTTGAGCTTGTCGCCTTTGGGAGAGGTGAGGACGATGCCGGCTCCCAAGCCGGTGCGCATCTTGGACCCGTCAAAGTGCATCGGCCAATGGGTAGAGTTGGGAGCCGGCGGTAGGTACTGGGTCTCAGCCCAGTCGACGAGGAAGTCGGCCAATGCTTGCGACTTGATGGCGGTGCGGGGTTGGTAGAAGATTGTGTAGGGCGCCAATGCAATGGCCCATTTAGCCACCCGGCCGGATGCATCCCGGCTGCCTATGATCTCGGCGAGCGGGGCAGTGCACACGACCGTGATGGGGTGCTCTTGGAAGTAGGGCTTCAGTTTCTTGGCAGCGAAGTACACCCCATAGCACATCTTCTGGTAGTGCGGGTAGTTTTGCTTAGAGCTAGATAGCACTTCGCTGAGATAGTACACCGGCCTCTGGACTAGCTGGGATCGGCCTTCCTCCGGGCGCTGGACCACAACAACAGTGCTGACGACTCGGCTAGTCGCGGCGATGAAGAGGAGCATGGGCTCCTTCTCAGTCGGCGCTGCCAGGACGGGCGGAGTGGTCAACATTTTCTTCAACTCATGGAAGGCTTGGTCGGCTTGATCATTCCACTCGAAGTGAGTGGACTTCTTCATGAGTCGGTACAGGGGGAGAGCCTTCTCGCCTAGTCGGCTGATAAAACGATTCAGGGAGGCTAAACAGCCAGTGAACTTCTGCACATCTCGCAGCTTGGTGGGAATCTCCATCCTCTCGATGGCCTTGATCTTGACAGGGTTGCATTCGATGCCGCGCTCGGAGACCAGGAAGCCCAACAGCTGGCCGGCTGGCACTCCGAACACGCACTTCTCAGGATTGAGCTTGATTTGGAATCGGCGCAAGTTGGCGAATGTTTCTTTCAGGTCTTCCAGCAAGGTACCGCGCTTCTCTGTCTTCACCACAATGTCGTCTACATAGACGTGGGCATTTCTGTCGAGTTGTTTCAAGAGGCATTTCTGCATGCAACGCTGAAAAGTGGCACCGGCATTTCTCAAGCCGAATGTCATTGTCAGGTAGCAGAAAGCTCCAAAGGGTGTGATGAAGGCAGTCTTCAGGCGGTCAGCCGGGTCCAACTTGATCTGATGGTACCCTGAGTACGCATCCAAAAAACTTAACAGCTCGCATCCGGCTGTGGAGTCTATCACTTGGTCAATCCGCGGCAGAGCAAACGGATCCTTTGGGCAAGCCTTGTTCAGACTGGTGTAGTCTATACACATTCGCCACTTGTTATTCTTCTTCAGAACCAGAACTGGGTTGGCAAGCCACTCTGGAAAGAACACTTCCATGATAAAGCCAGCGGCAAGGAGCCGGGCTATCTCTTCTCCCACGATTCTTCGCTTCTCTTCTGACAGTCGGCGGAGGGGTTGCTTGACCGGCTTCGCATCAGCTCGGACATGTAATTTGTGCTCGGCGAAATCCTTCGGGACACCCGGCATGTCCTTTGGGGACCATGCAAAGATGTCTCGATTCTCACGGAGGAATTCGACGAGCTCGCCTTCCTATTTACTGTCCAAGTTCGCTCCAATGACAGCGAACCTCTCCGGGTTCTCCGGGTCCAGAGGTATCTTCTTTGTCTCTTTGGCAGGCTGGAAGGAGCCTTGCACATCACAATCCTTGGGGTTGGGGGACAGGGCCGGCTGCTTGCCGGCCATGGCCACAACCCGTTCCAACATCTTCTTCTCTTCTGCCACCACAAGGGACTCGGCCAGCCGGCTACTGGCCATGGCGCACTCGATGGACTTCTTGTAGTCGCCGGCTACCGTGATGATCCCCTTCGAGCTCGGCATCTTCATCTTCAGGTAGGCGTAGTGGGGCACAGCCATGAACTTGGCCAAAGCAGGTCGGCCAAGCAGTGCATGATAGGGGCTCTCCAAATCCACTACCTCGAACCATATTGCTTCTCGGCGGAAATGATCTTTGTCTCCGAAGAGAACATCCATTTTGATCTTGCCGATTGGAGAGCAAGACAGGCCGGGGACGATACCATGGAAGACGGTGCGGCTCGGCATGAGCTGCTTTGCTTTGATGTTCAGCTTCTCCATGGTATCGCGGTACAGTATGTTGATACTGCTTCCGCCGTCTATCAGGATGCAGGAAAATCTGGCAGCTCGCCTCTCCGTCGCGAGGGTGACGTCCAAGACCATTGCATAGGAGCCAGGCGAAGGCATCACCTCTGGGTGGTCGGCCTGGCTCCAGCTGATCGGCTTCTCTGACCAGTGCATGAACTCGGGGGTGCTGGAGGCGACTGCATTTACTTCTTGATGCTGTCGGCGTCGGCTGCGCTTGTTGTCGGCTTGACTGGTGAAGACGACGTAGGCGGCAGGCTCTTCGGAGAATTCGTCTTGGATGGCGCCGACTGCCGGCCGAGCCGCCGGCTGCTGGGGGGGCTGGAGGCGGCGGGCCGGGAGGCGGAGGCGGCAACATCCCCTCGCCCTTGGTGATGCGGGTGAGCCAGTGGAATTTCCGGGTTGTGTGGCTGGACGGCTTCGCCCCGTTGTGGAACTTGAAGGGGGCGTCAAGAGCCTGCTCGTAGGAGAAAGCCGGCTGCCAGGGCGGCCGGCCACCCTTCTTCTTGGGAGCGGGCCGTTCTTCGGGCTGCTCGTCTTCAACTGTGGCCACCTGCCGACTGGAGGAAGCCGGCATGGGGCCCTTGCGCTTGTGGTCGTTCTGGTAGGGGCGCCGATTAGGGTCGCCAGCCGGCGTCTTGGGAGCCGGAGCAATCACCTTCCCCGAGGCGTCTACTCGGAGTTCGGTCTTCATTGAGGAGTCGGCGGTGGCGTACTTGTCCGCGATGACCAACAACTCGTCGAGGGTAGCCGGCTCGTCGCAGAGGAGTCGGTGCTTGAGGAGGGTGCCCTCTCGGCACCCGGCGGTGAAGTACTCGATGGCCTGGACCTCATGCACTCCCTCACAGGAGTTGCGGAGCTCGGCCCATCGCGTGAGGTAGTCGCGGGTCAACTCGTTGGGCCCTTGGATGCAGAGGGAGAGCTGGCGAGGCTTGGGGGGCCGCTTGTAGGTGCTGGTGAAGTTGCGGATGAAGACTTCGGTGAAGTCTAGCCAACTGTTGATGCTGTAGGGCTTGAGGCTGTTGAGCCATGTACGCGCCGTGCCTTGCAGCATGAGGGGGACGTACTTCACGGCGACGCGCCGATTGCCGTTGGCTATGCTGACGGCCGTGGAGTAGTCGATGAGCCAATCTTCCGGCTTCACCGAGCCGTTGTACTTGGGCGTGTCTCTGGGGAGCGAGAACCCTTTGGGGAAGGGCTCGTCGCAGATGCGGGGGCCAAAGCATGGCGGGCCGACATCGTCTTCTTCTTCTAACACCAAGGATCGAGCAAGGCGGTCGATCCTGTGGCGGGCGTCGTTCTCGCCGACTCCTTCTCGGCGGCCGAGTCGGTCGCCAAGAGTCGGGTGTGTGATAGGCGGCGGAGTGAGGCGTCTTTCTCTTCGAGGCGGGGGAGGAGGTAGATTCCCTTGGTGTTCAACCGCTCGAGGGCGGCCTTCCGCGTCGTGCTCGATGGTAATGCGAGTCCGGCTGCGGCTGGCAGCCGGCTCCTTGTCTTTCTTCTAGCGCGCGCCGCTCGCAGTCAGCGAGCGGGACGTCGCGGCGTGCTCCCGGCGCGGGGGATGACTATCAGCACGGGCGCCGGCTTCGTGCCGTTCTGCAGCCGCGTCGATCAGCTGCTGGATCCGTCTTGTCATGTAGGGGAGCTCGTCGGCTCCCAGCCCATTGAGCTCTTCTGCGGCCGCCTGGGCGGCTCGCAAGTTCTCGAGCGGGGTGGCGTAGACGGGGCGATCTGCCCCCAGCATGCTGGCGACGGCCGCGCCGCGCTTCTGGATGAAGCCGGCTCGGCTCGGGCCGCTAGGCGGCGGCGTACCGAAGGCGGCGCGGTCGACTTCGCGCTGGTGGGCCTCGGTGAGGCGTCTCATGGAGGCTATCTTCTGGCCCTCCGCGATGAGGGCGAGGCGGCGTGCCTCCAGGGTCTCGGCGTCGGCATCGGCCGGGATGGGGACGGAGAGGTCGTGCATTGCCGCTTGCAGGGCGTCGTGGGCGTTCTCGCCCGAGTTGGCGACGTGGCTGATGACCAGCACTTCGGTGACAGCGCTGCTGCCGCTGTCAGCTTGAGGGAGGGGGTCGTCGAAGACCACCACGTCGGAGGGGTAGGCGTCAAGCGATGCTGTGTCGGAGTCGATGAGCATCGGGTCGGTGGAGCCGACCGACTCCACATCCGCAGCAGGCTCGCTGGAGACGTGAAGTTGGTCGAGGAGTCTGACGAGGCAGCTCTCGGGGTAGTCGGTGCCTGCGTCAGACGCAGGCTCGTCGGAGATGCGAGTCTCGCCGAGCAGATCGACGAGGCAGCTCGCAGCGCAGGCGTCGTCGACACCTTGCAGCGCGTCGGGGCAAACGCCATTGGGCGCAGCAGGCTGGCTGCGCTCGCGGGGGAGGAAGAGGGTTCCCGTCCAGAACAGGTCTCCGGACGAATGTCGGGTGGTTGGTGCGACATATGCCAACGGATGGCTTATCTGTGTGGGTGCCAATAAGACGTCGCCGGTGCCTGGAAATGGGATGAGGCGAAGACATGCACGCCGGCGGATCTTACCCAGGTTCGGGGCTCTCCGAGGAGATAACACCCCAAGTCCTGCTCTGCGGGGTCTCCGCATGATCACTAGATCAGGAAAGGTAGCTACACTCGCTCCTAGAGCTATTTTTGGGTTCAAGGGAGAAGGAGAACAAGGCTAGCTCTAACTTCTCTCTATCTATGGTGTGTGTGCTATGCTTAGAAGCCAACCCTTTGCATGGGTGCCCCAGGGGGTTTATATAGGCCTACCCCCCGGGGTACAATGGTAATCCGACTGGGCGCTGGTCCCAGCCGTCAGTGTCTACGCTCGCCGGCTTCTCCGCCGGCTGTTGGGTCCCGCCGGCTGGTGGGTCCCGCCGGCTGCCGGCTTCTTGGTCGACAGGCCGGCCCCACCGCCTAGGGTCTTGTCGGCGGCTTCTTACTGTAGCCTCTCCTCTGATGACGAGGGCTTTGTCGAGGTAAGCATGGCTATAGTGGGCCGCCTCGGGGGCTCTCACTGTAGCCTCACCTCGTCTTGTCTTCTTGATGGGGCTCCTGCTTCGAGGAAGGGGGTAGCCGGCTTCTGGGGGCCGGCTACGCCCTTGGCTGACTGGGAAAGGCCGGGCCGCCTTCACGCCTCTCTCTGGCTGAAGGGGCCCGCCGCCCGTGGCCGTACGGGAGTCTGTCGTGGATGACATCGAGGCTAGCATGGCTACAGTGCCGAGCCGCACGGGAGACGGCCGTCCCGTACGGCCTCCTGTAGCCATGCCCGCCTCGGGCTTCGGGGGTAGTGGGCCGCACTGTGGCCACACCCCGTCTTGTCGCCGTTATGTGGGAGTAGCTTTGGTGGTTGTGGTCTCGACCGGCTTCTTGGAGTCGGTGTCCTTCCTGGCCGGCTTCTTGGAGTCGGCCACCCCGCAGTCGTCCCGGGGAGAGGTTGCTGAGGCTGGGTCGCCTTCCGGGAGTCGGCTTCAGAGGTAGCCGGCCAGGGAAGGCGGCCCAATGCTTGGAGTGCTTGGAGGCCCGAAGGCCTGATAATTTTTTCAGAAGAACCAGGGACAGTCGGTTAGGCTACCCGTGGCCATTTACTCCGACAACCGAAGTCCTGGCCGCCGAAGAATACAGCCTTAGTGGCCTAGCCAAAAGCTACCCGAAGCATAGATTCCTACCTCAGTTCGATGACGAGGCGCTGGAGCCCGTACCATCATCGCACAATGCGGCAGGCCGACTACAACTTGGTCTGGATAAAGCGGCAACTCAGGCCGAACACCAGACCGCCCCACCTCGCTGTAAAGGCAAGAATAAAACAGCTCGGGGTTGTACATACGACCTTCGACAGGACTTGGACAGTAGAGCAAGACACGCAAGATCGATCTACGGATCGCAAGGACGTGCCTCGACACACGACGACGGCTACCTATTTGGACGTGACAAACCTAGCCACGCCCGAGCAGAAAACCGCAAATGAACTCCATCGGAGGGACGCCACAGCGTGGCCCAGGATAGAGGTGCCGCACACCCTCTTTGCTTCACAGACGAAGTAATGGAGCATGAATTCCCAGACGGGTTCAAACCCATGAATATCGAATCATACGACGGAACAACAGATCCTGCGGTATGGATCGAGGACTTCCTCCTCCATATCCACATGGCCCGCGGAGATGACCTTCATGCCATCAAATACCTACCACTAAAACTCAAAGGACCATCTCGGTACTGGTTAAACAGTCTGCCGGAAAATTCTATTGGCAGCTGGGAAGATTTGGAAGACGCCTTCCGCGACAACTTCCAAGGAACATATGTCCGGCCACCGGACGCTGATGACTTAAGGCACATTGTCCAACAGCCCGGAGAGTCAGCCAGGAAGCTCTGGACTAGGTTCTTAGTTAAAAAGAACCAAATCGTCGACTCTCCGGATGCGGAAGCTCTTGCGGCCTTCAAACACAGCGTCTGGGATGAATGGCTGGCATGCCACCTCGGTCAAGAAGGACCTAAATCCATGACAGCCCTTACCGCTCTAATGATCCGCTTTTGAGCGGGAGAAGACAGCTGGCTCGCTCGTAGAAGCAACAGCACCGGCTACTCGGGCACTTCCAAAATCCGAGACAGCAATGGCAAGCCACGACGAAGCAAACACAACAGTCGCAATGATAATGAAAGATCACGCGACACAGCGGTCAATGCCGGATTCAGCAATCCCAAACCCGGTCAACGGAAAAAGCCATTCAAGGCGAACCGAGACGGACCAGCCAACCTAGACAGGATTGGACCGACCCTGCCAGATTCACGGCCACCCCGATAAACCAGCTAATCATACCAACAGAAGTTGTTGGGTCTTCAAGCAGGCTGGCAAGCTCAACGCCGAACACAAGGGGAGGAGGCCGCCAAGCGATAGGGACGACGGAGAGGTTCACCAACCAAATACCAGGGGTCAGAAGCAATCTCCCACCAAAGATCGACCAATCCCGGAGCGGAAATAGCAGTTCGGCTTCCGCCGCCCACCTCATATACCCGCAAAATTTGTACCGCCCATACATCACTACGTACTCAAGGTACCATGGGCATTTTTTATCTACTTTCTTTTTATTTCTTTCTTCATTATCTCTTAAAAACAGGTGACGCAAAGGGCAAACATCTGAAACTGACTCTATCGGAGTTCGGATCCGTACGCTCACCTAAGGGGTTACTTCCGTCAAGGATTCCCCCTCGCCGAGGACAGGCGGCGCAGACGTGCGACAGGAGGTCCAAAATAACTTTTTGTAGACCGCACACTCTATTTCGAGCCTGTAATATGCCTTTTTCCTTCGCCTTCGACACCGGGCATGTCAAATAGTCGCGGTTGTGGTCTTTATATATATAAAGTAATCATTGGCATATCGCTCAGGTCCCAGTAAACATTATCTGAATTAATCATTCGTGTCTTTTCGCCAATGAATATGGCTCCTATGGTTGTTTCACAGATATACCTCGGCATAACCTGCCAGGGGCTCGGTATGGGAACAAATGAGTTTCCAACAAAGTCCGAACAGCTTTACAGCGTACTTCGGCGTCGTGAGTTTGGCCTTATATGCATCAGCTCCGAATCATGTCTTGGGTCAATGGTTGGGTTGCCCGGCTCCTATGCTTGCTACCTTACGTTCCGCTCTATCGGCTAGGGTAGTAAATGGAGAACTACTGCGATTGTGCTTCCGACTCATCTAGTCAAGCACCTCAGTAGAGAAAGCCGAAAACCGACTGTCATGATGCTGCGAGAGCTGGTCAACCACTCGATGACTTATCGAAATCTGTCGCGATTCCCTCCGTATCACACGAAGGACCTTTTTTTAGGTCATATATGTAACGCACCATATTGGAATAAGCCGTACACATACCAGGGGCTATATCGTAGTCCCCCCCTATAAAACTCCTATGGCTAAGTGAAAGTGTTAACGCCCTATAGTCTGATTGCCTGGTTCGCCGCATTATCACCTCCTTCATGGACCAAGACGCTGGATCAAGAGTGATTAAATGCTTTTCCGAACACCCCCGTACTTCCTACAAGGGTGCTGAAGCCGACGACTGGAAAACTTTCAGATTATATTAAAACGACCGCACAGGAGGGACACAAGCTTTCAAGCAAAACATAAAAATAGATTAACTATAAAATTATCTTTTACAATTCTCATACACCTCACTCGAATATTATGTCTTTCGAGCATTGACCCTCTATCAAGCGGGCGGCCTCTAGGACGTCTTCAAAATAAAGCTCCGGTGCGTGACGGTCCTTGCCCTTGGGTGGACTCTTCGCTGCAACATCGATGGCCTTCATCTTCCCCCAGAATGCCTTGACATGGGCAAAGGCCATCCATGCACCCTCAATGCACGCCGACCGCTTCACAGCGTCGATACGTGGCACTGCATCAACAAGCCACTGCACCAAGCCGAAGTAGCTATTCGGAACAGGCTCAGTCGGCCACAGCCGGAATATGACGTTCTTCATGGCAGAGCCGGATATCCTATGAAGCTCGGCCCATTGGGACATCTGTTCATTCAGCAACAGAGGGCGCTTTGATGCGCCAAATTGTGACCAGAAAAGCTTCTCTGTTGCATACCCCTCTCGCGCTTGGTAAAACTGCGCCGCATCGGAAGAACTCTTCGGCAAGTCTAAAAACTCGTCCGGAGAACTCCACACTTGGTTAAGCTGACCATAGTTCGGATCGCCGAACTTAGTCTGTAGCAAAAAGGGCTTACCGACCGCAATCTCCCAGCTTGCCGGATCTCCTCACGGGCTGCTCTGGATTTAGACCGCGCTTCTCTCTCCTCTTGTAAGGCCTTGTCAAGTTCAGCCGTTTTGGCTTCATTTTCCTTCTCAAGAAGTTCACAGCGGCTAGCAGCATTTTTTAATTCGAGCGCCATCGTGGATATCTTCTCCTCGTCTTGGCGCCGAGCAGCTTGTTCGGCTCTTAACTCAGTCCATGCCTTTTTGGCAGCCACATTACTGAAGTAGGCCTGCTCCTTGGCCAGGGCCAGCTCCGCCCGAAGAATTTCAACGGCGGCAGCACCATCTACAGTCATGCATATTCCAGTATATAACCTTCAACGTTATGCTTATATCACAAAAATGTATGTGAAGGGACTACCGCAAATACATACCTTGCGACTCGTAGTCTGGGAAGTAGCCACATCATCCTTCCGCTGCAGCTTGGCAATATGCGTAGTCTGGGAAGTAGCCAGGGGGGAAGCAGCTTGTGTTCCAGTTAATCAGATTAGTCCTTGAGTATTTCTTCTTGATCCTCCGTTCGCCTCCCATGGGAAGCCAACCCGAGTCTCAGGGGCTACTACCTATACACGGGTGCATCTTTGCAAATAAAATATAGTGGAGAACATTACATTACAAACCTCGAAGCCTCTTAGCAGGCTCATGAAGGCTTCATTCAATCCGCTCTTCGCGGACAGAATCTTCTCAAGCACCGTGCCCATCAAGGTACGCTGTTCCCCCGAGACAGATGCTTTTCACAGTACATCCCTCAAGATATCCGGCACCGCCGGGTCTCCAGAAGCCGCTGAAGGAGCACGACCAGCCTTTGGAGGAACCCGTTCACCCATCTCTAGAATCATCATTGGCTGAAAACCGGACAGTCCGGGGCCTTCATTATCGGCCCCCGAATCCCGAACGGTTGGAGGTCCACCTTCGGGTAGTGCCTCCTTCATCCCCTGCACCGCTTGTTGAACCCTCCGAGATGACACTTCGGAGTCGTCCGCCTTATTGGGCGAGGAGGTCGGGGGAGGCGTCTCGCTTTCCATCATCTCTGGGAGGAGATCTCCCGAAGAAGAGGATTGCCCAGAAAAACTCTGTGCCGAACTGTAAGAATACACAGGCACGTTACGTATCTCTTTGGTAACAGGAAAGAAACGGGACGCTATCAAAGCACCCCGGATTCACTTGCGGCTTGGTTGGGGACTTGTCCTCAAGACGGAGCTGTTCACTGGCGTCGCCTTCCAATCCCGAACCGCTCAATGGTGGCATCTTGCCTCTCTTAGGAGACCGCCCCTCCGGAGGCGGCCCTTTTCCTCCTGAATGGAGAAGGGATATTGGCTTCTCTTTCGCCTTCGGCTTCGGGCGAGGAAATGTCGATTTCTCTGGACTCAGTATCTAATTTACCTCCGGAATGAAGGTCACCCTGGGTCTTGTCACTCTCCACCTTGCCCTCCCTTGCCGGCGCCTGGTAGGTGCCGGTGCCAGCATCCTTGTTAGCACGGGGTCCGCTGAGTCTTCGGGAAGAGGGGCCGGACACCTAATCCATTCCGCTTTCTTTATCCAGCCCTGGAAGAAGATGGTTTGCTCAGTGTCTTACCACAGAATATCCGATTATGAGGTGTTCGACGGATGAGTACTTACCGGGGTGTCCGAATGGTTACAGTCTAGGCCAGTATCTTCGGTGGTGTCCGGCCATTGTTTTCGTCTCCCGAAGAATAATTTCCACATTCCTTCATGCATAGTGCCTAAGAGGTGCTGAAGAGTCCATGGCCCTTCTGGGTTAAACTCCCACAGGCGGAGAGGCCGTCGCTGGCACGACAGGGTTCGGCGGACTAGCATTACCTGAATAACGTTGACAATATTGATATCGTTTTCAATGAGGCTTCGGATGCGACTTTGCAGAGTCTGCACCTCGTCAACTGATCCCCAGTCCAACCCCTTATTAATCCATGATGCAAGCTGAATTGGGGGGCTGGATCAAAACGCAGGCGCAGCTGTCCACTTGGAACCACGGGGCTCGGTGATATAGAACCACTGCTGCTGCCATAAGTCGGAAGATTCTTTGAAAGATCCTTTTAGCCAAACAGCGTTGGTAAGCTTGCTCACTGAGGCACCACCGCACTCCGCCTTCTCCCCTTCTATCATTTGCGATTTCACAGTGAAGGTCTTGAGCCACAAGCCGAAGTGTGGAGGAGTTCGGAGGAAGGCTTCGCACGTGATGGTAAACGCCGAGATGAGAAGAACAGAGTTCGGGGCGAGGTCATGAAAATTTAATCCGTAATAGAACATGAGCCCCCGGACGAAGGGATTGAGGGTGAACCCTAATCCTTGGAGGAAGTGGGAAACGAACACAACCCTCTCACCGGATCTGGGGGTAGGGATAACCTGCCCATCCGCGGGAATCCGATGGAGGATTTCTGCGGTCAGATATCTTGCCGCCCGAAGCTTTGTGAAATCCTCCTCTGTGACAGAAGAAGCCACCCACCGGCCTTGACGGCTGGATCCGGACATGACTGAGGTTTATGGAGGGTGAAACCTGGGTGTTGGAACTCGAGGTAGTAAGAGTCGAGGAAGAAGCAAGCGTGGAGAGGAAAGGCGGGTCTATGCCCCTTTATAAAGGCCGAGAATATTGAACGCCTCCTCCCGGGCCTTAAAATTTGCCTATTCCCAAGGAGTTGTACCCTAAGGATGGTTGGGTTACCCACGTCCGTGTCGATAAAAGAATCCCGCAATAAGGAGACACGATATCTGCTTCGACAAGACGCGCCAATGGCAACCGTGTCTCGAAACATGGAACAGCAAAACAAAACGGTCCGAAATTATGACCGGGCAGACGTGATGTCACGTTGTAAAAAGTTGTCAGCGGATTGGACTCGTGGAGTATTATATTCTCTCTGTGGTTGTGTGTGGTGTGTGACAGGTCCGGATACAATCATCGCGTCTGGAGACTATCTTGGAGTAAGAAAAGAAGGGAACCCGCCTTGCAATGCCGAAGACAAATCTGCGCGCTGGACTCCTCGTCATTGAAGCCAGGTTCAGGGGCTACTGAGGGAGTCCTGGACTAAGGGGTCCTCGGGCGTCCGGCTTGTTGACCATGGGCCGAACTGATGGGCTGTGAAGATACGAAGACTGAAGGCTGCACCCGTGTCCGGATGGGACTCTCCTTGGCATGGAAGGCAAGCTTGGCGACCGAATATGTAGATTCTTTTCCTTTGTAACCGACCTTGTGTAACCCTAGATCCTCCCGGTGCCTATATAAATCGGAGGACTTAGTCCGGAAAGGGGAGATACTCATTACCATAGTCATACAGGCTAGACCTCTAGGGTTTAGCTATTATGATCTCGTGGTAGATCAACTCTTGTAATACTCATATTCATCAAGATCAATCAAGCAGGAAGTAGGGTATTACCTCCATAGAGAGGTCCCGAACCTGGGTAAACATCGTGTCCCCCGTCTCCTATTACCATCGACCTTAGACGCACAGTTCGGGACCCCCTACCCGAGATCCGCCGGTTTTGACACCGACAGTGGGCAGCGGAGAAATTACGGGATGGAAATGGAATAACTAAGTACTACATGATCAAACTCCATTACTGACCTGCTCATCGGACAAAATCCGACTACCTCTCAACGTCGGCAACTCGGGAGTCAACCTGCAACCATGGCTAGGCAGCGGTGGACTGTTCGAAGGATTGTCCCATAGAAGAACCTTCTCCTCGATCATGCATGGAAGACCAACAAGCATGGCCTTTTCCCAAGCCTTTTTAAGCACCGTCTTGAAAAAGTTGGTGCAGGAAGCACCGAGTCTTGCGGCGGTGAGGATGTCGGAGCGGCGTGCGATTTCTCCCAGAGGATCGTCATCCAAGGTCTCCCAGCCCCGACGAGGAGGAGAACCGCCTGGCGAATCCATGGGAGCAGCGACGAACTGCCTTCTCTTCGGGGGGAGGGGAACTGGCGAGGAGGAGATAAGAGCGTAGTAACCACAGGGCCTCGTCCCTTCCAACTGTAGATCATTCCTTAGCGAAGGGGTGAGGCTATTATTTACTACTAGTACTAGCATTATGGGACGTTATGGAATTGCATTATACTGTAAATAATAGCACTAGTAAGAAATTTTTGGCACTAGCTAGTAGTTTTTGGCGCGAATTAAGAAATTTTGGGTATGTTTTTGCTATTTTTTGTACACGCCAACTAGTGTAAAAAAACGTCTTACATTATGTGACGGAGGAGTACGTACTCGTACTGTAGCAGTACTAGTACTACTTTCTCAACTAGTAGTGCGATGTACTGTACTTCTAGTATAGTGCAGCAGTTTTGAACTCTTGAATCTCAGGGCCAAGGAGCTACGGTTGGAAGTGGAGGGTACTACTGTTCTCTAGAACCATCGCTGTACTATCAATGCAGGGAAAGTACACCTGCGTAGTGGCCTAGTGGGTACTCTCGGTGCTCTATTCAGCCGCTCCTCTCACGTAGCTGGCCTACTCAGCCGCTCCTCTCACGCACACACTAGCAGCCTGTTTATCAGCGACGGTTACTGCGGGGGCAGAACATTTGAGTTATTTGATACAGCGAGACTAGGCTTTTCGCTTCCATTTGTGGAGGTGTAATGGATCTCGTCGAACTTTGTTAGTAGTTCCTTCTTTATGAATAAGATGAAGCAAAGCTTTTGCCTCCGTTTCAAAAAAACACGTCAAGAGGAATTTCTTTTATAGTAGAGCCGATAATGGAGTGAAGTCCATGCGTACAATGCCACAAGCTACAGAGTAGTAGTAGAGCACTTTACGTACAGAGCCATATTGCACAGTTCCCAGTGCCCCGCCAGGCTTTTCCGGCTCCTCGGGCTTAATTGGGAGGCGCTAGTTTAAATATGCTACTAGCTGATGAGGAAGCTGCAAGCGAGGTGCAGCTAGGGCGAGCACGCGAGCCACGAGATGCTGGGAAGGAAAACCCGTTCACGTGGCTAGGCTATCCAGTGCACCCAGATTGTGGTGCCGCACGTCCGTTTGACTTCAAAACTCAAACTACCCGGGTAAAATATTGGCTCGCGGCGAAGTTACTATTTAAAAAGAGGCCGCCGGTCGTTCGGCTGGGATCAAACCCACAAAACGAGGTATACACTCCCGCGACCACTAGTAGTACTCGTTGGAGTACAACGCAACCTAGAGTCGCCTTTGTCTCTATTAGTACATTGTTCCTTACAAGAAACCCCTAATAATGCAAGAAACTACTACCACTTGCATACGTGGCAGACTTAAGATAAGACTACCTTATCAACCATTGTACATGCTCTTACCAACCAGCCCTACCAAGAAACGACTACTCTACAAAGTGCCGTTATAGGCACGTTTCAACCCATGGCCCTGTTTGGATACATTTGTTGTCAATCTAACCCTGCCATCCAAACACCACTTTGGTTAGAGTTAGTTCAGGGTTAGAATCTAACCTTTGACTTAGAGTATCCAAACAGGGCCCATGTCGCCCATTAAGTCAACTCCTTCTATTCGACCGGGCGTTATGACTTGTGGGACCTACATGTCAGTCTGCACAAAAATCCCCGAGTGACCTCCTACCTCCGGCCCGTCCACCTAGTCATCCTCGGCCATGGGACGCAGCTACCGCCGCCGGCAGAAGGCGAGGTCAAAACTGCCGACGGTGCAGAGCCCATCTTGCAGCAGCCCGGATGCCATCTCCGTCCCGCGCTCGCGGCCGCTAGCTCGCCAAGATAGCTCCGTCCAGCTGCTTGTCTGCAAGGTTTGCTAGCTAGATTGGCACGGTGGCGCGGCGGCTTGCTCGCGCGCGCCGCGCTAAGGCCAGCCATCTGGCTCAAGCGAAGGCCAGTGCGGCGGCTTCCTCGCTCGTGAGTCATGCTCGGGCCAGCCTGCCAACCCGTGCGGAGGCCAGCGCGGCGTCCGGCCCGTCCAGCGGAGCGGCGGCCAACTCGCTCATCACCGGCGCCACCGACGAACACGCATCAGTACTGTTTGAAGTAATGTTCAGGAAAAATAATGATTTGAGGGGGAATAACAGGATAGAAGGTCAGATGTGGGTCCCTCGTGTCAACGGTCAAACAAGATGTGTTGGTTTAAGCTGCCTCGTCAGCACGGACGTGTGGTCCAACCCTGTCATAAATGGGTTTAAACTAACCTAATCGGTAGGTAGTAGTTTTTGGCGTGGATTAAAAAAATTTGGGTATGTTTTTGCTATTTTTTGTACAATAGATTCCTCCTAGGGCTGGTTGAAAGTGGTAATTTTTTGTTAAATACTCTACATATTGTAGGTAGGAGTGAAAGTTAAGCTTTGGAACCCAATAAGCAAGGCTAGTTACATAGTGCATATGTGTACATGATTGAAAGTAAATATCAACCATGAGTAACTAATATCTTGATGGAAAACTCGAAACTATGGAATACTAGGGAAAAAAATTGCATGGTTGGAAATACTAGCAATGTTCATGTGCGTTGCAACAAATCATAATTAGAATAATACTTATTCACAAACTTGATACAAAACACTCTAATTTTGATATACATATATCACTAGAGATATATTATGTTTCAATTAGAATATATTCCTTGGGCTGTTTTGGTGAGGTCAGGGAGGGATGTGGTTGGTTTTAAGATACTAATTATGGGTTTTTCTGCAAATTGGTAGACAAGTGGAATGTTGGTGAGAAAAGGCAACAACTTACCTCACAGTCGTTAGATGAAGATCTAATGGTTACAAACGACGGATGGCAGACACACTATCATCACCAACTTAGTCTTCTGTAGGAGTACTAGCAAGATCCGTGCATTGCACAGAACATCAAGATGCATTTTTTTATAAAAACACTCGTTGTGATTGACCCATGCGGGAGTAATCCGATGTGTAAAAACTAATGATATCTCGAGAAATAGGAGATAAGGTGAAGAGGAGTTGGGTGTGGTGGTGATTGGTGGTCGGACTGAGCGGAGGCATGGGGATTGACGACGCCGGCAGCTGCCACTAGGCCAATTTGTTCCAGAGGCTTCCTTTCTTAATTGCTCAACAATGAGGTTGTTGGAGATAAGGATGAACGAGGGAAGGCCTTGTCTGCAAATGTGGAGAGGGGTGCGGGTATCTTTTAGTTTAATTTCCATCAGTCAGATATAGATCGGGCGGTCTATATTGCAAGATGGCACGCGTACCATCATCACCAACTCGGTCTTTTATAAGAGAAGAAATATAAGTATGGAGATACAAACGTATTATTGATACTTGTTTCCATAAACTAGCATCTACATTCTCTTCAACGCCTCAGCATGTGAGGCCTTCGCACAATGACTTCTCGACTGTGTAAAATAAAGGTTTTCCCGTCGCCGATAAGGAGGGGGTGACGACGGCGCTTTTTTTTGCTTGCTCTAGTCCTAGTAGTCATACTAGGTGGTCTAAGAACGTGTAGATTTATTCTTTTTCACGTCTCGTGTTCGCCGTACTGCCACGACTGTTGATGAATAGACGGTAAGTTATTCACAGGGAAACCCTTGTTGAGCGTGTTTGCGAGATAGAGAGACAGTGTGCGTGTGTGATATGTCTAGAGACTGAGGCAATGATAACAGATTCTTTGTGTCTATGTGTGTGGAGGATAGAGAGAGACATGTACATGGGGCTTTGTGTTGTGTAACGTGGAGACACATATACATAATTAGAGAGTGAGTGTGTGAGATACACATGCGGACATGGGGAGAGATGAGGATCCAGATTAATGGGTGTTTGTGCGTGTCTGTGTGTGTTTGTGCGCGCGTTTGTGTGTGAGAGGGAGTGTGTGTATGTGGATGTAACGCCCCGAGACCGACGCTCCTGACGCCTTCCATGTTTTTCGAGTTCGTCGGGTGATTTATTGGTTTGTTGCATTTCATCATCGCATCATTTGGATTGCATCGGCACTTCGTTGCCGTCATGTTTTAAAACTTGCATTCGCTCGTTGTTGCCGTTTCTCCCTTTGCCTTCATCACCTCTCTTAGACCCCTCGCTTGCTCATCCGAAACCTGTCCCGAACCCGGCCCGCTCAGTCATCACCGTTGCATTCAGATCATCTCCTAACATCTATAAAACATCTCCGTTTTATTATTCGGGCTACCTAACCTATTTATTTACGACCGCCCGATTATAATCGGACGGACCGGTTTAACCCCTACCCTAATCCCCTACCTATATAAATAGTCCAACCCTAGACCAATCCCTAAAATCTAGCCCCCTTGTCCCATTGATCCCATCGCGCCGCCGGCACTCCTCCAGTCCCCTCTGCCTTGGGATCCCCTCATACCTTCCCGAGCCAATCCAGCAGCCGCCACTCCTCTCCTCCTCGTCGGTGCTTCCCCGCGCAGCAAGCAGGAGCCGCAACCCCCTGCATCCTCTCGTGCTTCTCGCGCGCCGCCGCAAACAGCAGCGCCATCGAGCACTAGCAGGTCGCCGCACCTCTTCTCCGTCTCCTTCTTCCTCTGGCTCTCACATCTCTCTTACTCGACTCCCCTCCCTCTTTGTTTGCCTACAGGACGAGCCCAGCAGCCGAGCTCAAGCTGCCTCGCCCGACCTTCCTCGTCGCCGTCTCCGACCAGCAGGTCGTCGAGCCCATCCGGATGCCACCGCTGTTGCCGTTTCCCTGCCATGGCGCCTCGGCCTCCTCTGCTCCCGCACCTGAGGCCCCGAGCTCCTCCAGCTCGACCTGCTGCCGGAGACCTCGACTCCAGGCCGTCCATCTGCTTCCCTCCGCCCTTCCCTATTTCCTCTCCTTCTCTCTCTCGGCTCACATCTCTCTCTCTCCCTGTAGCTGCTGCAGCCCTGAGCCGCCGCCGACGAGTTCGCCTGTCGCAGCCGCTGCTTCCCCTTCTTTGAGCAGCAGGTTGGGATCGAGCGTGCCCGCACGCCCCCGTTGACCTTCGCATCCGGGCACGCCACCGGCAAGCCCTGCCTCCGTCGCCTCGCCAAGTTTCGCTGCCGGCGCCTGCTGCATCGCGCCGCCCCTCCCCAAGCCCTCATCGCCGGCCTCCCCTGCTGTTGTTTCTGTTCTTCAGAGACGAGGGCAGTAGCGGCTCGCTCGTCCCGAGCGTTGACCGCGCCCTGCCTCGCCTCGATGTGCCTCCGTGGCCCGCAGCCAGCGCCAGGCCCAGCCGAAGCCAGCCAGCCCCAGCCTCTCCCTCCTCACCATCTTGGGCTTGGCCCATGGGTGAGCGCCCACAGCCCCTCCTCTGTTTAGCCCATGTTCTGTATTGTTTGTTTCTTTCCGGGTTGCTTCTCTCGTTAGCTTCGGTTTCGTTCCGGATATGTGAGGATTCGTTCGACTACATTCGTTTGTCTTCTTCATGGACGCGTTCTTCTTCCTTGCGGGATCTCAGGCAAGATGATCATACCCTCGAAATCACTTCTATCTTTGCTTGCTAGTTGTCCGTTCTATTGCTATGTCGCGCTACCTAGCACTTGCTATATCACGCCTCCCATATTGCCATGTCAAGCCTCTAACCCACCTTTCCTTGCAAACCGTTGTTTGGCCATGTTACCGCTTTTGCTCAGCCCCTCTTATAGCGTTGCTAGTTGCAGGTGAAGATTAAGATTGCTCCATGTTGGATTATGTTTATGTTGGGATATCACAATATCTCTTATCTTAATTAATGCATCTATATACTTGGTAAAGGGTGGAAGGCTCGGCCTTATGCCTGGTGTTTTGTTCCACTCTTGCCGCCCTAGCTTCCGTCATACCGGTGTTATGTTCCTTGATTTTGCGTTCCTTACGCGGTTGGGTGATTTATGGGACCCCCTTGACAGTCCGCTTTGAATAAAACTCCGCCAGCAAGGCCCAACCTTGGTTTTACCATTTGCTACCACCTATCCCCTTTTCCCTTGGGTTTTGCAGACTCAAGGGTCATCTTTATTTTAGACCCCCCCCCCGGGCCAGTGCTCCTTCGAGTGTTGGTCCAAACCGAGCTGCCTGCGGGGCCACCTTGGGGAAACTTGAGGGCTGGTTTTACTCGTAGCTAGTCTCATCCGGTGTGCCCTGTAACCAAATATGTGCAGCTCCTATCGGGATTTGTCGGCACATCAGGCGGCTTTGCTGGTTTTGTTTTACCATTGTCGAAATGTCATGTAAATCGGGATTCCGAGACTGATCGGGTCTTCCCGGGAGAAGGTTTATCCTTCGTTGACCGTGAGAGCTTATAATGGGCTAAGTTGGGACACCCCTGCACGGTATTATCTTTCGAAAGCCGTGCCCGCGGTTATGTGGCAGATGGGAATTTGTTAATATCCGGTTGTAGAGAACTTGACACTCGACTTATTTAAAACGCATCAACCGCGTGTGTAGCCGTGATGGTCTCTTCTCGGCGGAGTCCGGGAAGTGAACACGGTTCTTGTGTTATGTTTGACGTAAGTAGGACTTCAGGATCACTTCTTGATCATTGCTAGCTTCACGACCGTTCCGTTGCTTCTCTTCTCGCTCTCATTTGTGCATGTTAGCCACCATATATGCTTAGTGCTTGCTGCAGCTCCACCTCACTACCTTTTCCTTCCTATAAGCTTAAATAGTCTTGATCTCGCGGGTGTGAGATTGCTGAGTCCTCTTGACTCACAGATACTTCCAAAACAGTTGCAGGTGCCGAGGATACCAGTGCAGGTGACGCAACCGAGCTCAAGTGGGAGCTCGATGAAGATTTTGGTCGTTACTATGTTTCGTTTCCTGTTGATCAGTAGTGGAGCCCAGTTGGGACGATCGGGGATCTAGCAGTTGGGTTGTCTTCTTTTCTTTTGGCTTTGACCGTAGTCGGACCTATGTGTGTATCTTGTATGATGTATGAATTCATTTATGTATTGTGTGAAGTGGCGATTGTAAGCCAACTCTTTATCCCATTCTTGTTCATTACATGGGATTGTGTGAAGATGACCCTTCTTGCGACAAAACCACAATGCGGTTATGCCTCTAAGTCGTGCTTCGACACGTGGGAGATATAGCCGCATCGTGGGCGTTACAAGTTGGTAATCAGAGCCATCCCCGACTTAGGAGCCCCCTGCTTGATCGAATCGCCGGCGTTGTTGAGTCTAGACAAAAAATGTTTTGAGTCTTAGGATTATATATATCGGAGAGTAGGATTCTTTTACTCCTCACCCCCTTCGTCGTTCTGGTGAGGTCTCCTGACGTAGATGTTTTGACTCTCCTCTCCTCAAATTTCACTAAAAAAAATTAGGATCACGCGGGTATCTTGGAATCGTTCCGATGGTTTTGTGACGAGAACATTGTACTTGGTGCCTCCTGACATTTAGGGGTTGTGGCAGTGTCCCGGGGAGTTGAGCTCCGAGGTGTTGTCGTCACAATTTTATCATTACAGTTCTGGAATACCTGAGTTTCGCCGACATCGAAAATCTCTTTTATGCATTTGTTGGTGAGATCACCTCGACGCCACCCAGTACTGGGGCGGGAGTTCGGGAGTATTGCCATAACTCGTATAACGGATGCTTTTCGAAGGTTGAGGTACACGATTTCCTAAGGTTTCTTGGTTATGTGTTGACGGATGGATACAGCTGGATCTAGGGATTGCTAGTTTGGGTGATATATTTTGTGTCCCCTGTATCCCCAACACCAGATTGCATAACCAGAAAGTTTTGGAAGTTTATAAGTGGGAATTCAAGTAGCTCCTAGGATATCTTTCCGATAGACGCATGATATGAGATTGGGGTTCGACGTCTAGTGGTCCGCCTTTCCACGGTTGGTTTTACAGTGGTCTCGTAGTGTCTTAAAGAGTCCTTGGCTATGCCGACTCGGGGAGGCTTCGTATGTCATGTGCACTGCCTTGTACATGATGGTGCTGTACGATCGAGCCCGTGTGGGCCCCACCACGAAAACTTCGGACGAAATCTCTATCATATGTTTGTTCCGGCTTATTCTGCAAGCCAAATCCTTTGTTTTGTTTTAAGTTGTGGTATTCGATTTGCTTCAAAGTCAAATGTGGATTCCATACCTTCCCTAAATGGTGTTCTCATATTTCTATGTGAATACTAATCCTTCTTGATCACTGAGGTTGTCATGTCAATTATTTTCCAACCGGTGTGTTTCTCTTCAAGTGGATCCGATCATTTTCAACATTCGCGAGATCAATTCTCAGTTCTTTGCAACGTTGTTTGTTTCATCCGTCCCAAGTTGTCTTTGTTTTCCCGCCCTCCCACCCTCTTTCTTCAAGGACTCAGATTTCTTAATCATGTATCCATCTTATGGATGTGAAGTTTCTCCATTCTTTTCCATCAATGTTCTTATTTGGTGATTCTCAGGAAGATGCTCACAAAGCTTCAAGGTTATCATTCTTCATTCTCGTATTCTTTTCTAGTGGATTCAATTGAAGCTTTCAGTGTTGATTATAGCCCTTTCCTCCTTTCAAATGCTTTCTCATGCCGGCATATCTCTTAATCATTCCCCGCTTGCTATTCATGTTTATCTGGAGTGCTAAAGATACCCCAGAAGATTCAAGTTTCTATTCGTAATCCTTTCAAGCTATTTCGAGGTCTTACCTTATTCAAGCCATTTAATTCAACCAGCGCAATCTTTCTTTTAATCGTTCAATGGTGTATCTTTTGAGTGGGCGATAACCCACAGGTTTTTTCCCAGGATCTTACCTAACTCTTCTAATTCTTCCCGGAGCTTCTCAAATTCATTTCAAAGTTTGACGCAAGAATGAGTTTTCATCAGTCATATGTCTTTCTCCAAGATCTTTCAAATTCTTTTCGTCATTGGTTCAACCTTCTATTTTTCATTCCGGAGTGCCAACAATTCATGGTGGTGTTTATCATCGTCATTCTCAACATTTGAAGACCGAAGAAGAGTTTCTCTCAAATCTTGCTCGATTCTCTTCAAGATTCATGGTTCTAACTTGTTGCCATCCTCTCAAATTGTTTCCAATCGCGCAATTCTTTTCACCCATCCGGAGCAATTCATGAGTCTTTTCATTTCTTGATCATCCAAAGGCCATCATTTCAAAAGATTTCTTCGTTCTAAGTTTTCAGCTTCGTTCTCCAATTATTCTAAATTGATGTCTCTTCGTTCATCTCCATATTCTCCCGGTGCATCGTTCAAGTACCCTCTAGTCAGCTCGTGATCTATTCGTTCTCATGTATCTAAATTCCCTCGAGTATTTTCACACGTTCTTTAATTCTCGCGGTGTTTCGTCCTCTTTTCTTCAATTGTTTTCAATTCTCGCAGTGGTTCATTCAAGATTTCTCTTCCTTTGTTATCATATCAATTTATTCGTTGTTTCAATCCTACCGGTGGTTCGATGAAGAGCTTCCCAAGTTTGCGCAATATCTATCTTAATCCGTTCTACGAGAATAAGTAGTATGCAAAATCCGTTGCTTGTCATCAATCTAAATTGGTAAAGGCTAAGCATAATGTAATTCTTATTCTTATTTCATCCAAGTGATTAATTCCTTCTTCCGGAGTTCGTTCAGGAGATCAAATTCTCGGTTCCAAGTTGTTCATCTTTTCTTTCCGGAGCTCCAAGTTATTTCAATTATATCATTTCAAAGCTTCATCTAATCATTGCAAGACTTCTCCCGGAGTTCTTTTCAACTTTCCCTTTCGTTTGATCATTCTTTTATTATCGTAGTTCTTCATGGAGGATCAACATGGTGCTTCGTCAAGGATTCTTTTCATTCTTCAATTGTTCTTCAAGGTTTCTCTCGGAGTCAAGATCCGTCAAGCTATACTCTAAAATAAACATGGTGCTCAACACATGTTTGTTTTGAGAAGTTCAAGCATTCTTCATCTTGCATTCCGAAGTGCAATTCTTTCTACCTTATCTTTTGAGATGGTGTTATGTCATCCTTGGCAATTTCTCCCCATGTTTCATGATTCACATGTTGTCAAGAATGACGTATTTTAAATCCACCAATCTCTTCGTTGGATTTATCTTGTGTCATGTTTCACCTAAAGCCTTCCCTAAGGAATGTTGCTAATTGTGGTGTCTAACAATGATCCAAGTTTTCTCCTTCCCCTCTTGGTGGAAGAAGTTTTCATCTCTTCGTGGATCTCAAGCAAGCAATTGTTTCCGTTAGTGGCGGGTTGTCACCTCATAATTTTGAGATGTGTTCCATAAGCCCACAACAAGATTGTTCTTTTCATTGTTGATTTCCCAACAACTCCGTTGTAACCTTCTTGGAAGGATGCTTTCCAAGCTCATTTGTGGCAGAAGTTGTCATTTTCTTCTCCATTCTTTATTCCAAGGATCTATCTTCTATTATTTATTTCTTCCGGAGGAATTGTGATGTTGCTCTCTTCACTCATCTTCTCGGTGTGTGAGCACCGTGTTCTTTTCGTGCTTATCCATTTCCAATCGGAGTGTCGTGCCCTCTTTTCAAGTTCTTCCCATTGTGTCAAGTTTTGCGTCCCTTCTCAACTGGAGTGCTGTCTGAAATCTTTCTGACCCATTGTGCCATTCTTTCAATAGTTCCGGAGGCAGTGTGCTGTTGATTTCTTTAAGTGTCCTCTCATCTTGTAAAATTCATGTTCAATTCCTTCCATTTACAGTCGGAGTGCTGCCCAAATTATATCACTCTTATTCCTTCTCTATCTTGTTTTAACCGGAGTGTTCTCGTAATTGATCTTTATCGTTCCTTATACATCTCGTTTCAACCGGAGTGCTTGCATGTACTTCTTGTCCATCGTAACCATTTTTGTTTGTCTTTCAACCTACAAGGTTCTCGCAATGTTCCCTGTTCCTCTTTGATAACAGAGTGTTTGCAATCTCGTTCATTCCATTGCATTCTCTCTTTAAATTTGTTCAACCTCTCAAGGTCCGTGGTTTCACTCGTTTGTCAAAGAAGCAACTTAGCTTTACCTCTTCTCTTCCTCTTCCGTTTTTCTCCGGTGCCATCCTAGATCTCGGGACGAGATCCTCTTGTAGTGGTGGAGTGTTGTAACGCCCCGAGACCGACGCTCCTGACGCCTTCCATGTTTTTCGAGTTCGTCGTGTGATTTATTGGTTTGTTGCATTTCATCATCGCATCATTTGCATTGCATCGGCACTTCGTTGCCATCATGTTTTAAAACTTGCATTCGCTCGTTGTTGCCGTTTCTCCCTTTGCCTTCATCACCTCTCTTAGACCCCTCGCTTGCTCATCCGGAACCTGTCCCGAACCCGACCCGCTCAGTCATCACCGTTGCATTCAGATCATCTCCTAACATCTATAAAACAACTCCGTTTTATTATTCGGGCTACCTAACCTATTTATTTACGACCGCCCGATTATAATCGGACGGACCGGTTTAATCCCTACCCTACTCCCCTACCTATATAAATAGTCCAACCCTAGACCAATCCCTAAAATCTAGCCCCCTTGTCCCATCGATCCCATCGCGCCGCCGCCACTCCTCCAGTCCCCTCTGCCTTGGGATCCCCTTATTCCTTCCCGAGCCAATCCAGCAGCCGCCACTCATCTCCTCCTCGTCGGTGCTTCCCCGCGCAGCAAGCAGGAGCCGCAACCCCCTGCATCCTCTCGTGGTTCTCGCGCGCCGCCGCAAACAGCAGCGCCACCAGAGCTCCCTTCGCCATCGAGCACTAGCAGGTCGCCGCACCTCTCCTCCGTCTCCTTCTTCCTCTGGCTCTCACATCTCTCTTACTCGACTCCCCTCCCTCTTTGTTTGCCTACAAGACGAGCCCAGCCGCCGAGCTCAAGCTGCCTCGCCCGACCGTCCTCGTCGCCGTCTCCGACCAGCAGGTCGTCGAGCCCATCCGGATGCCGCCGCTGTTGCCGTTTCCCTGCCATGGCGCCTCGGCCTCCTCTGCTCCCGCACCTGAGGCCCCGAGCTGCTCCAGCTCGACCTGCTGCTGGAGACCTCGACTCTAGGCCGCCCCTCTGCTCCCCTCTGCCCTTCCCTTTTTCCTCCCCTTCTCTCTCTCGGCTCACATCTCTCTCTCTCTCCCTGTAGCTGCTGCAGCAAGGAGCCGCCGCCGCCGAGTTCGCCTGCCATGGCCGCTGCTTTCCCTACTTCGAGCAGCAGGTCGGGATCGAGCGCGCCCGCATGCCCGCATTGACCTCCGCATCCGGCCACGCCGCCGGCAAGCCCTGCCTCCGTCGCCTCGCCAAGTTCCGTTGCCGGCGCCTCCTGCATCGCGCCGCCCCTCCCCAAGCCCTCATCGCCGGCCTCCCCTACTGCTGTTTCTGTTCTTCAGAGACGAGGGCAGTAGCGCCTCGCTCGTCCCGAGCATTGACCGCGCCCTGCCTCGCCTCGATGTGCCTCCGTGGCCCGCAGCCAGCGCCAGGCCCAGCCGAAGCCAGCCAGCCCCAGCCTCTCCCTCCTCACCATCTTGGGCTTGGCCCATGGGTGAGCGCTCACAGCCCCTCCTCTGTTTAGCCCATGTTCTGTGTAGTTTCAGCCCGTTATGTTTTTTTTCCTGTTTCAGCGATTTTAGCATTATCCAGTGAACGACTGATTTACAGAAAAACCCCTAGACTTCATGCATTTAATAACTCCACAATCGTGCATCTTATGTAAATAATTTATATATGAAAGATGCTTGGATTTTTGTCTAGTTTCACAATATGTCACTCTCATCCATGTTTAAAATGTTTAAACTTGCTGTTTGATTAAATTTGCATAAATGCCATGTTAAAATGATTTATTTCATAACTAAATAACCGTAGCTCGGATTTAAATAAACTTTATATGTAAATGGGGTAGAAAAATGCCTAGTTTAACATGGTGCACTTCATTTTGCTGTTTAACAACATTAAAATTGTGTTTAGGGCAGAGCAGTACCAAATCTAAAATATGCACATGAGGATTTTCCGGAATTGTTGTTGGTTGTTCCGGCCTCACTTAAACTTGCCTAAATAGTTAGTTTACTTATGCTTATCCTCTTGCCATGTTAATCAACATTTAATATTGTTGGGTACATAACCGAGAGAACTAAATAACTTGGATGTGGTGTTTCGTTAATATGCAACTCGTTGCATATTGAGCTCCACTTAATTTGTAGTGTTGTTTGTTGCACTTTGCCATGCCATGCTCATTAAACCGGACATGCATCATACTTGATTGTGCATCATGCCATGTTTATGTGGTGGTTGTTTACTATGTTGTTTGTTTCTTTCCGGGTTGCTTCTCTCGTTAGCTTTGGTTTCGTTCCGGAGTTGTGAGGATTCGTTCGACTACATCCGTTTGTCTTCTTCATGGACGCGTTCTTCTTCCTTGCGGGATGTCAGGCAAGATGATCATACCCTCGAAATCACTTCTATCTTTGCTTGCTAGTTGTCCGTTCTATTGCTATGTCGCGCTACCTACCACTTGCTATATCATGCCTCCCATATTGCCATGTCAAGCCTCTAACCCACCTTTCCTAGCAAACCGTTGTTTGGCCATGTTACCGCTTTTGCTCAGCCCCTCTTATAGCGTTGCTAGTTGCAGGTGAAGATGAAGATTGCTCCATGTTGGATTATGTTTATGTTGGGATATCACAATATCTCTTATCTTAATTAATGCATCTATATACTTGGTAAAGGGTGGAAGGCTCCGCCTTATGCCTGGTGTTTTGTTCCACTCTTGCCGCCCTAGTTTCCGTCGTACCGGTGTTATGTTCCTTGATTTTGCGTTCCTTGCGCGGTTGGGTGATTTATGGGACCCCCTTGACAGTTCGCTTTGAATAAAACTCCGCCAGCAAGGCCCAACCTTGGTTTTACCATTTGCTACCACCTATCCCCTTTTCCCTTGGGTTCTGCAGACTCAAGGGTCATCTTTATTTTAGACCCACCCACCCCCCCGGGCCAGTGCTCCTTCGAGTGTTGGTTCGAACCGAGCTGCCTGCGGGGCCACCTTGGGGAAACTTGAGGGCTGGTTTTACTCGTAGCTAGTCTCATCCGGTGAGCCCTGAGAACGAGATATGTGCAGCTCCTATCGGGATTTGTCGGCACATCGGGCGGCTTTGCTGGTTTTGTTTTACCATTCTCGAAATGTCTTGTAAACCGGGATTCCGAGACTGATCGGGTCTTCCCGAGAGAAGGTTTATCCTTCGTTGACCGTGAGAGCTTATAATGGGCTAAGTTGGGACACCCCTGCAGGGTACTATCTTTCGAAAGCCGTGCCCGCGGTTATGTGGCAGATGGGAATTTGTTAATATCCGGTTGTAGAGAACTTGACACTTGACTTATTTAAAACGCATCAATCGTGTGTGTAGCCGTGATGGTCTCTTCTCGGCGGAGTCCGGGAAGTGAACACGGTTCTTGTGTTATGTTTGACGTAAGTAGGAGTTCAGGATCACTTCTTGATCATTGCTAGCTTCACGACCGTTCCGTTGCTTCTCTTCTCGCTCTCATTTGTGCATGTTAGCCACCATATATGCTTAGTGCTTGCTGCAGCTCCACCTCACTACCTTTTCCTTCCTATAAGCTTAAATAGTCTTGATCTCGCGGGTGTGAGATTGCTGAGTCCTCGTGACTCACAGATACTTCCAAAACAGTTGCAGGTGCCGAGGATACCAGTGCAGGTGACGCAACCGAGCTCAAGTGGGAGCTCGATGAAGATTTTGGTCGTTACTATGTTTCGTTTCCCGTTGATCAGTAGTGGAGCCCAGTTGGGACGATCGGGGATCTAGCAGTTGGGTTGTCTTCTTTTCTTTTGGCTTTGACCGTAGTCGGACCTATGTGTGTATCTTGTATGATGTATGAATTCATTTATGTATTGTGTGAAGTGGCGATTGTAAGCCAACTCTTTATCCCATTCTTGTTCATTACATGGGATTGTGTGAAGATGACCCTTCTTGTGACAAAACCACAATGCGGTTATGCCTCTAAGTTGTGCCTCGACACATGGGAGATATAGCCGCATCATGGGCGTTACAGTGGAGTAGAGAACACTAATGATGTAAACCTAGTATAAGGGAAGGGGGAATGGTGTGACATGTGTAGTATCGGGATAGCATGGGTGCGGGCGGGGGAGCAGACTATTTGGAAGAGACATCGAGTGTGTGTGGGAGAGGGGTGTGAGAGCAAGAGAGAGAGAGAGAGAGAGAGAGAGAGAGAGAGCTAGCGACGGAGAGAGAGAGAGAGGAAGAGAGGGGGCGAGAGAGGGGGCGTTTGTGTCCATAAATGGCGTATAGATAGGGAGACAATGTTGATGTTGTTTGAAATTGGCCTATGTACGGAGACGCAAGGGAAGCGAGTCATCGTGTGTGTGATAGGGACCTCATGAGAGATCTAGAATAGATGGTGTAGAGAACAATGTGCGAGATCGAGAATGATGATACATTAGGGAGCTATGGAAAGAGTCACGACATATAGGGAGGAGCTGGGGCGGGTCCGCATATGGGAGAGATAGAAAGAGGAGAGTGGTGCACAAGGAGACAAAGTGTGCTTGTTTTGCAGTGGGGCTGCTGTGTGAGGTGAGTGTGCGAGAACCACATAACTAGGGAGATAGACGTTTTGGGGCGACGTTTTGTGTGTATGGGAAAGATACACTCTACATACTGCGTGTGCTTGGGAAAGAGAGATGCCGGGAGACCTAGCTAGAGAGTGGGGGAAGAGATGTGTGCATGCCCAAGAGACAAAGTGATAGAGACCTATATTGGGGTCCGGACTTTAGAAGAGAGAGGGGTGTTAATGAGCTCGTGTGTTGGTGTTTGGGGGAGAGAACGACTTCTCTGTGTGTGTGGGGGGGCGACGAGGGGGAAGAGTGAGGTGTCTATATTTGAGGGACTTTAGCGTAATTGAGATATACATGGTCAATAGTGTGTGCACTCATGGTTGATCAATTTGTTTCACAGTTTGGACTATGAGATAACGATACTTTTGAACATGCGTGATATACCTTGATGTACCAGAATTACAAACCTAAGATTGGAATTTTGGAATTCGACTCCATCATTAGCTTTTGTAATTCATTTAAACGGAGGTACATTTTTTAAGCCGGGATTTCGTGATTTCAAATTCATATATCAAACCTAGAGATATACACATACGGGAATGTTCAAACTTTATAATCATCCACTTTATTCATACACATACACATTTTTGCTTTTGTCATCATATTTAGGATAAACACATTTGGAATTTCATTTGAATTGGACCGTATGATGGTATTTGCTTGTAGTAGCTCAAGGATCCATATTTGAATTGAATGGACAATCTAAGTTTCGAGTTGGAGACATTGATTTTCAAAAGTTGCACTTTTTTTTGCGTGCAAAACAAACAAATTCTCGGCCATGATATCATAGTCGGCCGTACAAGAGCAGAATATAATTTCAGGCGCCAAAAGCTTTCAAACTTCCCGCTCACATCGAACTATCTCGCGCCCGAAATTTTAGCCCTGCGATATTCCTGTTTTACACCTGCCACATGAACGGAAAAGGGCTGCTTTGGTAATTCCATTGTTTTCCCCTCTTTGCCCCCATCATTCTTCCCCAGAGCCCCTCCCCTTCTCCTCCCCGACCACCCAACCACGACAAGCCACCGAATCTAGTCCTCCGCCGCAGCGGTGGACCTCACACCCCGACGGCTCTACCTTCCGCACCTTGGAACCCCCAACTGCCAACTCACCACTTCACCGGAGCCGCTTCAGCGACTGGCTTGTCCACTGCTCCAGATCTCCTTGACTGCCATCATGGTCCACCGCACTGGATCTGCTTAACCGGCGCCCTCGTCCACCACAGTGTAGGCCCTTCACTGACTCCCTCATCCGTCCCTTCGCTGGCCCTTCATACAAGCCCTCGTCCGCCGCAACAGATCCGCCTCACCGAAAGCACTATACAACGCACCCGCCGAAGCCTTCGTCCATTGCACCGGACCCGCTCCACGGACGCCATATTCAACTCCACCGGCCCTGCTTTACCGACGCCGCAGCCTCATCAGGTTATTTCGATTTGTACTCCTTTGGTTTTTCTCTTTATCATGCAACTGTTCACTTACCACAGATGAGCTTTCTTGTATGTTGACAGGCGCCGCAACCGTAGCACAAGAGCCGCTTCAGCGGTGGCGACAGCCAGCCCAAACTCAACAGCAAGACGAGCACCATCGAGGATCCTTAGCTATCAAGTATGCCAACGATACCCATACGCCGCCGAGAATCAGGTACTATTATCCAACGGCCGGCGCCTACGTTCACTTTCTTAGCATAAGCACCGCACCTTTGAATTTCTTCAGGGCATCATTCAGTTTTTCACTAGACAAGTTATTCTGCTTGCACCTGTAGGGCCATACTTCTGGCAGTGAACATGTTACATGTGCTAAATTACATACCAGTGCACATATAGTTAATATGCTTTAGTTTTGTCCTAAGTATTACTGTACTTCCTAGATATCAATACCTACTATTTTACTTCTTGCATGCTATATTTATGATAATGGTGTTGTTCTGATGCCATCTGTAGGTTCCATCAGACTGCTTCATGTTCTCTATGGTTAATTACACATCAGCAAACTAGCATGTGGTTCCGCTGGTTTTTGTTCATTTTACCCTACATTTTCTGATGCTAGCTATTACATCACTGCAACGAGCCTCTGTTCATTACTTTTTTGTGTGTTCTTGATCTTCCCAAGTTGCATGACTAATTTGATGCTTCTATTAATTATGGAGCTTCCAACCCCATCAAGCAAAATATTTGTTCTTTTGGGGCTGGCACCTCGAACAAGCATAAAAATAGAGGGAAGCAGTTATATTGTCGTGTATGCACACACCCTTCTTTCATTAGTTTAGATGAACCATTGATGATCAATTCGAACCTGTGCATGGGATTAAAATTAATTTTACCTAAATAGAGGGTGCAGAATAAACTACAACATGTAGATTTGCAACCACGGGATGCTGACGATATCTTCAAAGAACATTGCAACAGCAGCGAGGCTTCACAGCAACATATGGTAAGCCAGTGTGTTTTAGTACATATGAAATGTAATGCGTGTGGGCTGCTTTCTTGGCTTGTGCCCTCAACCTGTAATCCTACAGAATAACAAATAGTTCAGTTGTCTGCTTTGCTGTATTGCTTGATTCAAATGCTTGTTTGTTACTTCTTACGCTATACCTGAGTTGGCCAATATGTCAGCAGTGCCTGCTGTACTATCGTAGAGAAATTCATGCCTAGTTCATTTGAGTCCTTAACTTTTCCTCTGAACTTCATCACAAGACTGTCTTCGTAGTTTATATGAGGCCACACTATTAAGTGCTTTCTCAGATTATTTCAACTGCTTAGATGCCTTGGCAACTTAAATATAGCGGTGGTACACTCGCTTTCAACTAGCGATGTCAACTGGGCCCCGTTTAATCCCGATTAAAGTCCACTAGTGGTATGATAGTTCAAAAGAGTTTTTGTTTTTTGAGAAAAATGAACCAGGGAGCTAGCAAAAACTAACTAGATGGGACTGGCGGATGTCGTTTATTTGCCACTTATATCCCTAGTTTCATCTTACCATTTTAATTTCTTTTCGACTGATGCTACTTCGAACCATTTAAATATAGCTTGCCATGCTCGGCAATAATTCGTATGTCGTTTACCATGTAAGCTTACTGCCTGGATCATGCGATAACTATCTCTTACTTATGGCCAGCGGAAACGTTTCAGGATGCCGTTCACACTAGGACACAATGTACAACCCCATAATCTATTTGTGGAAGCAGTGCGCCATCCATGTTACCAGATGGTAGCAGTTCAAAGGCAACACCGCCGGAGAGCAGTCTGAGCACAGATATTATAGTTCTTGAGGCTCTACTAGAGGCAGAAAGAGATGGTGTGGCTGCCATGAATGAGGTAATCTCGATCTTGAAGCTGGAAATTATGCAATTAGCTGCACGCATTATGCAAGCAACCCAAGAATTGGAGGAAGTAAGAATGTTGCATTTGAAGACGGAG
Source organism: Triticum aestivum (assembly GCF_018294505.1). Lineage (NCBI taxonomy): Eukaryota > Viridiplantae > Streptophyta > Magnoliopsida > Poales > Poaceae > Triticum > Triticum aestivum. The sequence continues at coordinate 192,866,936 of NC_057796.1, forward strand.
GAGGTCCTGCTGCTTCTACTATATGAAGCCCAGGGTAATCCCAGTTCTTCTTTAGATAGCAGTTGAAATTTTCATTAGATTATTGTACTTGCATGTTGTGTCATGTCTCTGAATGGATTATGTTGTAAGACCCCCTATGTTGTCCATGTGTTGTAATGATCCGAATTTTTTAGGCGAGGTAATCCTCAGTACTTGTATGATTGACATAAGGTGAACTGTTTTTCGTGTGAGCATGTTGTATTGGATGAAATAACTGTTTGACTCAAAGTGTATCCAACCTACTGAATTCGAAGATCACGACATTTCTAAATCATAATCATATATAAAGGTGGAATAAATCTTTGTTGTGGTTTTGAAGAAAGAAATAACAAAACGTAGAATTATCTGTGGATTTTCGTAATTGAATAAAAATTGGATTTGAATTTAGTTGCCACGACCCAGGGCAAACGTGACTGCTAATTCTCCCGAGTTTTGAACGAAGCGGCTAAACACCCACTATCATTTGTGGGCTGCCCGAAGCAAGTGTTTGTGAGATGGAAATTACTGTCTACCCCTGACACTTGACATCCTTATCGATCGGATTTACACTGCTGTCGATAGGGGTAGACTAGTAACTTCAATCAGATGTGACACGACGGCCTCTGAGCCCATTCAGACACGGTGGGCGCCAAACGTGGGCGGCAAAACACATTTGATTCAAGCTCGTATGAAAGACATGTGTCTCTCCCTCCATTTCCCCATTCATCCACGGTGGGCGGCAAAACAAACTCTCCTCGTCCGAAATCGATGTAGGCTAATATTTTAAATAGGGGAAGATGTGTAACTTCCCTCAGACGTGACACAACCGCCCTACCTGTCAGCCCCGTTCATACACCGTGGGCGCCAACCATGGGCGGCCAAACACCCTCTCCTCGCCCGAAATCGTTACCGGCAAATATTTGGGGATACGAGATTACCGACCTATCCCCAACCGACGTGATGTCCGAAATTTTAAACGGGGGATAAGTTCGTAACTTTCCCACATTTCAGACAAGCGCATCCCAAAGTTTGAGATCCCCCCTCCCCCTCCGTTTCCCCATTCATACACCGTCGGCGCCATGACAACCTCCCCACTGCGGCCAGCCTCCTCCGTCCGCCACCCCATCCTCCACCTTGCCACAGCCGCTACCCCTACCCCGTCGTCCACTGCAGGAGATGGACGTCTCTCATCCACGGTGCCGGACCAGGATCCTTTCATCGCATCGTCTCGCTTCATCGGCGCCGTCGTCCACCTTGCCGTTGCCGCTCCTACGACCGCCTGATCCACGGCAACAGGATTTATCCCCCGACCCGGACCGCCTGCCATCTAAAGTCTTCTTCCCCTCCGCCGACAGCCATCGCACCCGTAGCACCCTCAACGTATCAGCAGGGGCCTACACGGCGTCGCAAGAGAGGTGGTACTCTTCCATATGTGCTTAAGTTATTGATCTCTCCCGGAAAATAGATCTTAAATTGTTTACTGTACTTTTCTTGTCTGTACCAAATCATAGTGGCTAGTTGAATTCAAACATTGGTTGCGAAGTAGCTTTGTCCGGTTTGCACCTTCAGATCTGCCATGTCACGGTCACTATACTCGTAAAGCTTATGGTTTCCCCCCTTTATATTCACTACCATCATCGTAGGTGCTTCACTGCTTCTTGTCGTGCTAGCACTGCTCCTCAAGACCTCAACCCATCAAGCGAAACAACATGCCACTCATAATTCCAAAGCTTACGTGTTGAAATACAAATCTGATATCATGCTCATATTACTAAAATAGAGAACGTTTAATTGGTCACCTAATGTTCCTATATTCGTTTCGAAAAGCATGTGCGCCACCCACTGGTCCAGCTAGTTCCACTTTCCTGATTTTACTCTTGATGCTTAGGGTTTTCCCCTTTTATCTACTCTACTATGATATGCGTAGATGCTTTCTGTCGTACTAGCATTACTCCACCCTTCAAGCTAAACAACACAACACTCAAAATTCCAAAGCTTAGTTCTTCAAATATAATTGTGATATGATACTGATATTAGTTAACAGACACATTTAATTCGTTAGCTAAAGGTCCCACTTGAGTTTCCAAATGCATGTCGCGACATATAGAGAGACAGCAGAATTGCATTTCTTTGTCACTTGTTGACTCTACTTTCTTGTCCATACCAAATCTTAGTTGTTATTTCAAAGCAAACATCGGTTGCTAACTACTCTTTGCGCGGTTTGCAGCTTCAGATCTGCCATCCCACTGCCACGGTCAACACTATACTCATCATGCTTACGGTTTCCCCATTTTATGATGACCACGATCAGCCTACGTGGTTCGTGTCGTAATAGCACTGCTCCACCCATCGAGGTAAACAAGCTTAGTTGTACAAATTCAAATTTGATATTATGCTGATATTAGTAAAACTGAGTTATGTTTAATTGGTCAGCTAAATGTTCCTACTTTAGTTTCGAAATGCATGTGAGCCACATATGGAGAGACCGGAAGGAATAGTATAGAAAGACTTGTATAGAAAGACTTGTAATATCATCAATCTGCTTGCTCTTTTGCTCTTCTTTAAGATGATCCTCTTCTCTTGCGGTCGACTGGTCTGGTCGAGTTATTCTCCCTTAGTATATTTTGAATCTGTCAGGTCAGGTCGACTTGTTCTTCTTTACTATATGTTGAAGCTGTCATCTGCGAAGTATCATCACTTCTGGAGCTCTCATATTTTGAGTAGTAGGCCACATTATATTAATGCACACACCAAATTACAGCATGCATGGCACCTCTTAGAAAAATTGAAGAGATAGCACAAAGGGGTTTACAGGGAGGAAGTATTGGATTAGAATCACTTCTGCATTACAAAGATAATCTCACTTGTTTTTATGTTTTCATGCATGTCAGGTATTGAATAGAATGGGCGCACGAGAGGAATATTGCGGAACAATCCACTGGCTAACAAACTTGGCATGGTGGAGGATGGCCTATCTTATTCACCTATCAAGGTGCATGCTCTAACTTGGCAAGGTTGTATTGGGCGCACATATTTTGCATCTGACCTCTTGCATTACTTCTACTTTGTTACAACATCTGCTTAGTTTCAGCATCATATTTGAGTATATGCCATACCTATCCATTTTCTGTACCTATTCCATGTGTCGTCATACTATGTTTTTCTAGTCAAATGTTGTTCTTTTGTAATACATGTCCAAAAGGAAGAGGGTGAGTGCAGATCCTCAAGGAGTACAAACTAGGTATTTGGAAAAGGTAGTGATACCTGTTAAATCAGATAGATCAGCAGCAACAGAAAACACAGGCCCAACTGTAACAGACTTTACCCCTACTCCAGTGGCCAAACCCCTATTAGAACTGCTGAGAGCCTAGCGTCAGGTACTGTCTATGATATCAATTCAAAATTTGAACTCCTAAATTTCTGCATGTGCCTTACCTTCTCTCTTGTATGAAAACTAATTTCAGATGAATCTCCTTGATCAAAGGATCATAGGATCTCACGACAATGCTGGGCTCTGCATTGCTCTTGTCAGTACCTCTTGCCCTTTGTCAGCATACTTACACTCATTGTTGTTTGATTATGTAGCATCACTATAAATGTTCGCTTCTTTATCCTCCCTTTGCTTGAAATTATAAGATCTATATTTACTCTTAGATAAATGTAGAATTAACACAATGGCTATGAAGTTTTGGATTGCTCATGTAAGTACCTGTTGTCATGTACTCCCTCTGTATCGAATTAATTGTTGATCAATTGGATGTATTTAGAACTTAATAGTGCTATATACATCCATTTGAGCGACAAGTAATAACGGACGGTGGTGGTATTACTGTACATGCATCGCGAGATAGTTGATTGTCTAGCATTACTCTGCATCTTATCTGCCCTGCCCTCCACTTTCTCCAAATTATCATATCTACATTTACTCTTACTAAAATGTTGAATAAATCCAATGCCACTGCACACGTTGATGTCTGCATTCCTCTTGTCAGTACCTTTTGCCTTGTAACGCTGTACTTAATTAATTGCTATTTGATTATGTATCATCAGTCTGCACCTGAGCTTCATTATCCTCTATTTCTTCCAATATTATTTGATCTATATTTACTCTTTGCAAAATGTAGAATAATGGCAACGCTTATAAAGAATTTTCTTTGGGGAATTTATTGAATTATCCTTCCATCAACATGGAGAAGGGCTTTGTCCAGCCCGTGTTAACATGTAATGTAAGTTCATCCTTCTCAAGGCTTCAAACTTTGTTCTAGTATAGATTTGGATAGGCATCATTTCCTCCACTACTGTTTACATCTGATTGGATGTTTGCAACAACTACCAGTTTTAAATTGTAGTTGTAAAAACATGTTCCTTATGCAGAACAGATCCATTTATTTGCTTATATAATTGTGAAACCTGTTACGTGTCTCCTTGTTTCTCTTTCAGAGTCGTATCTCTTATGCCACGGAGAACTTTAGGAAAGATAGTGAGACAAACCATCTTGAGGACAGCGAGATGACCCCAAGGTCCTATCTTGATGAAGACAGTGAGTTGAAGCTACTAACCAGCAGGTGTGAGACAACCTCTGTGCAGTCGCTGCCTCAATCAGTTCTACTTCTTCAGTCTCAACTTAAAGCGGAAAGGCTTGCTTCAGCTCAGCTCCGACTTGAAGTCAAAGATGTCATGAAGATGTCAGGGGATTGCCTTGCGCACTATGGTGCCATACAGCTAGGGATGAAGCATCTATCGTTGATACAACTGAGGTCTCATCAGCTTGTGCGGCTGCTTGCGGGGCCCGACCTTGCCAGGTCTATGGCCTTCTGAAGTGCTCTCAGTTTTATATATTCTTTTGTCGGCACGTTTATATGCACTGGTGGCGACCTTTGATGCCCAGTGTATGTAATCCGCGGTCATGTTGCGCTTTATTATCACCGGTAGCGAACTTTGATTCCCAGTGGATGTAATATGTCGTAATTTCTTTATTGTATAGTCTAGGTTTATTCTTTGGTCGGTATGCTGTAATTTAGGCCGGAAGGTTCAGTGGATCTCAGTGTTGTCGGTCTTTAGGCCGGCCCGTTACTCATTTGGGCCAAAACGTGGGCCTATAATCATCTTGGGCCATTACTAGGTCTAAACCTATAGTAGTTTCCCGCCTTTAACAGGCCATGGGCTGCATATTTACTGTTGTGACACTTGGCTTCCTACGGGCCGTAGAAACAATGGGCCTTCTACGGTCCGTAGAAACAATGGGCCTTCTACGGTCCGTAGAAACAATGGGCCTTCTACGGGCCGTAGAAACAATGGGCCTTCTATGGGCCATATCATCAATGGGCCTTATACCGGCCGTATGATCGATTGGCCAAACATGGGCCAAAAAAAGACCACATTATGGTCGTAAACGGGCTAGAGTTGGAGTCGTCCGTTCATGGGCCGACCATAACGGGCCGTCGTTAATAGGCCGTATTTGATGACGCTATGAAAATGGCCCAACGTATTAACGGGCCACAAATAGGCCGACTGTAACCAAGGGCTGAATTTGGCCCACAAGCAGAAAATGACAGTAACGGGCCGTAAGTAAACGAATGCTGGAAATGAGCCCAAGAATAAATGGGCCCTGAGAAGGCCGAAAGATAACATGGGCTGGAAACGGCCCAACGAAATAATGGGCCGTTAATGCGTATAAAGTGATACACTGTTCATTACGGGCCAGTTTTACCACGGGCTGTTAAGGGGCCAAGGGTTACTAAGGGCCTCATATGGGCCGAAAGACGTCATGGGCCATACATGGGCCGGAAGTTGAAACGGGCTGGAATTATATTGGATGGCCCAGATGACGCTACTGGGCCTAATTCGGATAGGCCGTAAACGGGCCCTGGGTTAGCGGGCTATAAATGGGCTATATGTGAACAGGCCGTTAACAGGCATGCCGTGGGCCAGCCCGCCACCTTTAGACCAAGTCAAACGGACCGGCCTTTTCACAAGAATGGGCCTCTGTTGGGCCGTGCCATGTGTCGACGTATCATAGGCGCTTTGGGTCCAATGAGTGGATGACATCTGTCCCAACGATGAGCCGACACGTGTTTCCTCCAGCCAATGATGATTTTACACGTGGAAAATCCCCATTGGTCAGGGCTGTTAATGGGTTATCGGATCCAAAACCGTACCCGATAGCTTAACAACGTTCCGTTACGGTGGATGCCACATGTCGGTCACCCTTGACGAAAGCAATTCTGTGACACGCGATTTATCGTCACGGAAGTGGACACTTCCGTGATGATAATTTTGGTAATGTCATGGAACACTTCTACAACAACACAAGTATGACTATCTTGATTCTGTCATAAATTTGTCATGGATGTACATGCATGACAGAAAACGTGACCTACTGTGACAAACACATATCATCACGGAAGTGTATTTTTTGTAGTGCATGTATTGCGTGAAGATTGAAAAAGTTTGAGAACATCAAAAGTATGAAACAATTGCTTGGCTTGTCATCGGGGTTGTGCATGATTTAAATATTTTGTGTGATGAAGATAGAGCATAGCCAGACTATATGATTTTGTAGGGATAACTTTCTTTGGCCATGTTATTTTGAGAAGACATGATTGCTTTGTTAGTATGCTTGAAGTATTATTATTTTTATGTCAATATTAAACTTTTATCTTGAATCTTTCGGATCTAAACATTCATGCCACAATAAAGAAAATTACATTGAGAATTATGCTATGTAGCATTCCACATCAAAAATTCTGTTTTTATCATTTACCTACTCGAGGACGAGCAGGAATTAAGCTTGGGGATGCTTGATACGTCTCCAACGTATCTATAATTTTTGATTGTTCCATGCTATTATATTATCTGTTTTGGATGTTTAATGGGCTTTATTATGCACTTTTATATTATTTTTGGGACTAACCTACTAACCAAAGGCCCAGTGCAAATTGCTGTTTTTTTTGCCTATTTCAGTGTTTCGCAGAAAAGGAATATCAAACGGAATCCAAACGGAATGAAACCTTCGGGAGAGTTATTTTTGGAACAAACGCAATCCAGGAGACTTGGAGTGGACGTCAAGGAAGCAACGAGGCGGCCATGAGATAGGGAGGCGTGCCCAGGGGGTAGGCGCGCCCCCACCCTCGTGGGCCCCTCGTGGCTCCACCGACCTACTTCTTTCACCTATATATACTCATATACCCTGAAAACATCCGAGAGCACCACGAAACCCTATTTCCACCGGCACAACCTTCTGTACCCGTGATATCCCATCTTGGGGCCTTTTCGGGCGCTTCGCCAGAGGGGGAATCGATCACGGAGGGCTTCTACATCAACACCATAGCCTCTACGATGATGTGTGAGTAGTTTACCACAGACCTTCGGGTCCATAGGTATTAGCTAGATGGCTTCTTCTCTCTCTTTCGATCTCAATACAAAGTTCTCCTCGATTCTCTTGGAGATCTATTCGATGTAATTCTTTTTGCGGTGTGTTTGTCGAGATCCGATGAATTGTGGGTTTATGATCAGTATTATCTATGAACAATATTTGGTTCTTCTCTGAATTCCTATATGTATGATTTGATATCTTTGCAAGTCTCTTTGAATTATCAGTTTGCTTTGGCCTACTAGATTGATCTTTCTTGCAATGGGAGAAGTGCTTAGCTTTGGGTTCAATCTTGCGGTGTCCTTTCCCAGTGACAGCAGGGGCAGCAAGGCAGGTATTGTATTGTTGCCATCGAGGATAAAAAGATGGGGTTTATATCATATTGCTTGAGTTTATCCCTGTACATCATGTCATCTTGCCTAATGCATTACTCTATTCTTATGAACTTAATACTCTAGATGCATGCTGGATAGCGGTCGATGTGTGGAGTAATAGTAGTCGATGCAGAATCGTTTCGGTCTACTTGTCGCGGACGTGATGCCTATATACATGATCATGCCTAGATATTCTCATAATTATGCGCTTCTCGATCAATTGCTCGATAGTAATTTGTTCACCCACCGTAGATTATGCTATCTTGAGAGAAGCCAATAGTGAAACCTATGGCCCCCGGGTCTATCTTCCATCATATTATTTTCCTATCAATTTTCTATTTTTGCCGCCATTTGTTTTGCAATCTTTACTTTCCATCCTATATCATAAAAATACCAAAAATATTTATCTTATTATCTCTATCGGATCTCACTTTTGCAAGTAGCCGTGAAGGGATTGACAACCCCTTTATCGCGTTGGTTGCAAGGTTCTTATTTGTTTGTGCAGGTACAAGGCGACTTGCATGTAACCTCCTACTGGATTGATACCTTGGTTCTCAAAAACTGAGGGAAATACTTACGCTACTTTGCTGCATCACCCTTTCCTCTTCAAGGGAAAACCAATGCATGCTCAAGAGGTAGCAATTATCTAAAGCATTGCGAAGGCGATAGGCTCCTCCAGTGAGAACTTCATCTATAATGAAGGGACCCTCCAATTTGGGCTTGAGCTTGTCCTTTTTCTTCTCTGGTAGGCGTACAACGAGTTCCCTGACATTATAAGTCTTTTCCCGTACTTCTCTGCTTTTATATCGCCGACCCTGCTGTTGGTAGAATGCGGAATGGGCGTTCGCGGCATCGCGCTCCTCCTCCAGCCCGTCCAGATTGTCCTGCCGATCGGGCTCGGCTTCTCTCTCTTCGTACATGCGCAGTCGAGGTGAGTCATGAATAATGTCGCAAGGCAAGACCGCCTCCGTGCCGTACACCATGAAGAAAGGTGTATATCTGGTCGTGCAATTGGGCATGGTCCGCAGCCCCCAGAGTACGGAATCGAGTTCCTCAACCCAGTGCTTGTCTGATTCTTGCAGGGATCGCACTAGTCTGGTTTTGATGCTCATTATCAGTCTGTTAGCCCGTTCGACCTGACCGTTTGTCTGATGGTGATATACGGAGGCGTAATCGAGCTTGATGCCCAAATTGGCACACCAAGTTTTCACCTCGTCGGCCATAAAGTTAGAGCCGTTGTCAGTAATAATACTGTGTGGGACACCATAACGGTGTATGACACCGGATATAAAGTCTATCACCGGTCCGGCTTCAGCCGTTTTGACTGGTTCGGCTTCTGTCCACTTAGTGAACTTGTCGACCATAACCAACAAATATTTCTTCTTATGGCTTCCCCCTTTAAGTGGTCCAACCATGTCCAGTCCCCAGACCACAAAAGGCCAAGTAATGGGGATGGTTCGTAGCGCAGTGGGCGGCATATGGCTTTGATTGGCAAAAAGCTGGCATCCAACGCAGTGCTGTACGAGGTCCTGTGCGTCTACTCGGGTCGTGGGCCAGAAGAAACCCATACGGAAGGCCTTGCTTACAAGGGCCCGAGCTGCGGCGTGATGGCTGAGGGAGTCCTGGATTAGGGGGTCCTCGGACTGCCGGACTATCTACTTTGGCCGGACTGTTGGACTATGAAGATATAAGATTGAAGACTTCGTCCCGTGTCCGGATGGGACTCTCCTTTGCGTGGAAGGCAAGCTTTGCAATTCGGATATGTAGATCTCCTCCCTTGTAACCGACTCTGTGTAACCCTAGCCCCCTCCGGTGTCTATATAAACCGGAGGGTTTAGTCCGTAGGACAACAACAATCATAATCATAGGCTAGCTTCTAGGGTTTAGCCTCTGCGATCTCGTGGTAGATCAACTCTTGTAATACTCATATCATCAAGATTAATCAAGCAGGAAGTAGGGTATTACCTCCATCGAGAGGGCCCGAACCTGGGTAAACATTGTGTCCCCCGCCTCCTGTTACCATCCGCCTTAGACGCACAGTTCGGGACCCCCTACCCGAGATCCGCCGGTTTTGACACCGACATTGGTGCTCTCATTGAGAGTTCCACTGTGCCGTCACCATAAGGCTTGATGGCACCTTCGATCATCGACAACGATGCGATCCAGAGTGAGGTTTTTCTCCCTGGACAGATCTTCGTATTCGGCGGCTTCGCACTACGGGCCAACTCGCTTGGCCATCTGGAGCAGATCGAGAGCTACGCCCCTGGACGTCAGGTCAGGTTTGGAAACTTAAACTATACTGCCGACATCCGCGGAGACTTGGTCTTCGACGGATTCGAGCCCATGTTAGGTGCGCCGCACGGTCACGACGAGCATGACTTAACTCTGCCGCTGGACGGTGTTCGAGAGATCACACCTGTGGCTACTCCGGCCCTTAATCCAGAGCAGATTGCGCCGTCCGTGGACGGGTGGGTGGACCCGACCACGGAGGCCGCACACTCAGCGGCGATAGAGACGAATACTGATATCACCTCCTACAAGACCTGTGTGGCCGGATCCTTGGATTCGTCCCCGGCCAATCATGGAGTTTTCCTCCGCGGATATCTTTCAGCACTCGCCCTTGGGAGATGCGCTAAATTCATTAAGGTCTCTCTCCTTGTCAGGAGACCCTCGGTCGAACTATGTCCAGCTCGAGTGGGAAGCGGACGACGAAGAAATTCGTCCCCCACCCACCACCCACTTAATAGCCACTGTCGACGATTTAACCGACATGCTTGATTTCGACTCCGAAGACATCGACGGTATGGACGACGATGCAGGAGAGGAACAGGAACCACCGCCCACAGGGTGCTGGACAGCCACTTCATCACACGATATATATATGGTGGATACACCCAAAGAAAACAATGACGAGGAATGGAGGGATGCAGCGAAGGATAGTTCCCTCGAGAAGCAACCAAAGCGACGGCGTAGACGCCGCTCCAGACCCCGCCTCGGCAAAAACAGCGATAACAGCGCAGGAAAAAATAATACCCCGGTCAACACCAAAGGAAACGACGACCACGTGGACCCAGCAACAGAGCAGGATGAACCAGCGGACGGCGAACATAGTACGGAGCCACTGTCCGATCACGGCGGCACCGAGGGTAAAGCTAATCAACCTGTCTCCGGAGAGGAGAACAGTCCAGACGACGATGCACACATCATCTTGGATAGGCACATGGAGCAAGAGAACCTCCATAGAAGGCTTATTGCCACCACAAGGAGTCTGAAGAAGCAGAAGCAAAGGCTTAAGGTCGCGCAGAATACGCTCAACAGTAGATGGAACAAAGTGCTCGACACTAAAGAAAAGTACGGTGGCAGTCGCCACACAAAGAGCTATCCAAAGCGCAAGCTGCTGCCTGAATTCGATGACGACGCTTTAGAACCTATACAGCCGAAAAATAAAATGGCCGATCAGCCAGATCGACCACCCTGTGGCTGCGATAGGGCGGCTAACGATGTCGCACATAAGTTAGCACACGATTCACGTGAGGACTTGCATCAAAAAGCCGTTATGACCAGGTCCATCTACGGATCTAGGAAGTGCGCTCCGGCGCAAAATCAAAACAGAACACTACAACCGTCAGAACGCCATGACACATGCAAATACAGGGGTGCAGCGCACCCCCTATGCTTCACCGATGAGGTGCTGGATCACGAATTCCCAGAGGGATTCAAACCCGTGAACATAGAGGTGTACGATGGAACGACAGACCCTGGGGTCTGGATTAAGGACTTTATCCTTCATATCCATATGGCCCGCGGAGATGATCTCCACGCCATCAAATACTTACCCCTCAAGTTGAAAGGACCAGCTCGGCATTGGCTGAAGAGCCTCCCCGAAAACTCAATTGGAAGTTGGGAAGAGCTTGAGGATGCTTTTAGGGCTAATTTTCAAGGGACTTATGTCCGACCTCCGGATGCAGACGATGTATGTCATATAACTCAACAGCCCGGAGAGTCAGCCTGAAAGCTTTGGAACAGATTCCTCACTAAGAAGAATCAAATTGTCGACTGCTCGGACGTCGAAGCCTTAGCGGCTTTCAAACACCGTGTCCGGGATGAATGGCTCGCCAGACACCTCAGCGAGGAAAAACCGAGGACAATGGCAGCCCTAACAAGCCTTATGACCCGCTTTTGCGCGGGCAAAGATAGTTGGCTGGCCCGTAGCGGCACCAGTGACCCAGGCACATCCGAAGTTAGGGACGGCAATGGAAAACCACGACGCAATAAAAGCAAGCGTCGAAACAATGAAGACAGCCCAGACAACACGGCGGTAAATGCCGGATTCAGGGGCTCTTGACCCGGTCAGCGGAAAAAGCCAATCAAAGGCAGCAGAGATGGGCCATCCAGCCTAAACAAGATTCTAGACAGATTGTGTCAGATTCATGGCACCTCCGACAAACCTGCAAATCACACCAACAGAGAATGCTGGGTCTTCAAGCAGGCCGGCAAGCTAAACGCCAAACACAAGGGGAGGGAGACACCAAGTGAAGACGAGGATGAGCCTCGCCAGCAAAGCACTGGGGGACAGAAAAAATTCCCACCAGAGGTCAAAACAGTGAACATGATTCACGTAACGAAGAGAAGGAGCACACGCGCACTCCGAGACGTATGCGTCGTGGAGCCCGTCAGCCCCAAGTTCAACCCTTGGTCGCCTGCCCGATCACTTTTGATCGCAGGGATCACCCGACTAGTATCCGGCACGGAGGATCGGCTGCCTTGGTACTACACCCAATAATCGACGGATACCATCTCACTCGAGTCATGGACGGCGGCAGTAGTCTTAATCTCATATATCAGGACACAGTCCGCAAAATGGGGATAGGCCCGACAAGAATCAGCCAAAGTAATACTACCTTTAAAGGAGTAATACCAGGCCTAGAGACCCGCTGTACGGGCTCTCTAGTACTAGAGGTTGTATTCTGTTCGCTCGACAACTTCCGAAGTGAAAGGTTAACCTTTGACATCGCTCCATTCCGGAGCCGCTATCAAGCACTACTCGGAAGAACGGCCTTCGCTCGTTTTAATGCAGTACCGCATTACACTTATCTTAAGCTTAAGATACCTGGTCCACATGGCATCATTATAGTTAGCAGGAACACAGAGCGTTCCTTACGTACGGAAGAACGTGCGGCAGCTTTAGCAGCCGAGCACTGAACGGCCTCTCCAACCAGAATAAATGATCGGTCGTCAAGACCGTGGACACAGCTAGACGAGTCCGGCGCACCCCTAGCTGTAACAGCTCAGATAAACCTGAGATTGGGTCGAGGGATATACCCCCATAGGTGGTGCTAGGGGCTTCCCGCATGTAAAAAGGACTACAGTTCGCCTTGACCTTATTTAGATTGAATTATAATGGTCTATTAAGAATAATCAATTTTTCGCACGAAGACTTTCACCTAAGTTTTTCTCTTTTACAGATGACAATCGTGCTACACCCTTCCAGGATACGGCACAATGGAGACACAGGCGCAGACGTGCAGCAGGGCCCTGCTCAAAGGTTTTTTTAGATTAAGACCCTGTATAAACCTTTCTTACTGTCTCTTGTTGCTTCGCACCCCCCGGATACTCAACACAACCGAGAGGGATGCTGGCGTTATTGGCATTTCGCCACGTCAGACCAATGCACGTACCTGGAAATTCAGGGTTCATTATCAAGGGCGTTACTCCGCCCGGTATATTTGGTAAAGTCCGAATACCTTAGGGAGTGTTCAGCGTCGCGAGTTTGGCCTTATATGCATCAGCTCCGAATCATGTCTTTGGTCAATAGTTGGGTTTGCCCGGCTCCCGTGTTTTGCTACCTTACGTTCCGCTGTATCGGCTAAGGTGGCACCGGGTGAACTACTGCGATTGTGCCCTGGTTCATCCAGATGAGCACCTCAGTAGAGAAAGCCAAAAACTGACTGTCATGATAAAGCGCAAGACCGGTCAACCAATCGATGACTTAGCGGAATCTTCGCGATTCCTCTGCATTAACGAAGGACCAGCTTTCCCTGTTATGTATGTACGCGCCCCGTACTCGGATGAGCGCGGAAGTACCAGGGGCTATATAGTAGCCCCACCGTCAAACTCCTATGGCTAAGTGAAAGTGTTAAAGCAATATAGTTCGATTGCCTTGTTCGGCGCGCTATCATCTCCTTAATGGACCAAGACGTTGGATCAAGTGTGAACACGCGCTTTTCCGAACACCCCTGCATTTTATGTGTGGGGGCTGAAGCCGACGACTGCAAACTTTCAGGTTATATACATACATAAATGGCCGCACAGGAGGCATCATAATACTTTCAGGCAAAAGTATAAACACAACCTTTATAATCCAAAAAGCATTATTTTTACAATGTGGATACATGTCACTCGAACATGATACTCTTCGAGCACTAAGCCTCTATTAAACGAGCACCTTCTAGGACTTCTTCAAAATAGTGCTCGGCCGAAACCTGGCCTACGGCCGGATTCTGGGTTGCAATAGCGGTGGCCTCCATCTCTGCCTAGTATGTCTTGACACGGGCAAGAGCCATCCGCGCACCCTATATGCACGCTGACCTCTTTACAGCGTCGATATGCGGTACAGCACCAAGAAATCGTTGCACTAAACCAAATAACTATTCGGCCTTGGTCCTTCCGGCCAAAGATGATCCACAACAGACCTCATGGCAAGCCCGGACAACCTATGGAGCTCAGCCCACTCGGCCATTTGCTCATTTAACAGCAGCGGACTCGTTGGAGCACTGAAATGCGACCAGAACAACTTTTCCACTTCGTGATCTTTTTGATCTTTGAAAAACTCAGTCGCATCAGCAGCACTCGTTGCCAAGTCCAAGTACGCGTCTGCAGGACTCCATAATTGATCCAGAATGGCATGCCTTGGATCTCCGAACTTCGTCCGCAACAAAAAGGGCTTCCTAGCCGTGATATCTCCGGCTTGACGTAGCTCCTCCTTCGCCGCTCTGATTTTAGAGCGGGTTTCCTTGGCTGCTACCATGGCTTTCTCTAGGTCCGCCGGTCTTCGTTTGGCTTTCCCTTTCAAGAAGCTCATACCGGTCAGTGGCATCCTTCACCTCAATAGCCATCTTGGCTATTTTATCTTCGCTATGGCGATGAGCAGCCTTTTCGGCTCTTAACTCTTCGACCGCCTATTGGGTGGCCGCATCACTTCTTTTGGCTTGTTCCTTGGCTCGGGCAAGCTCCACCCGAAGGGTCTCCACGGCGGCAGCTCCATCTGCAGTCACAGAGTATTATAGATTCTAGCATCATGCTCCTCTTAATACCTGTTAACCACCGGAGAATACATACCCTGGCCTCGTCAAGCCACTTGTTTACAAGCACGATGTCAGCATTTGCTGCATCAAGTTGCCACTTCAGTTCGTCAAACTAACCAGTCCGGCCAACCACCGGACCATCAGCCGCCTGCACGTGAAAGCAGCATGATCATCACCTGGGACAATGATTCTCTGTTTGCCGCCTTTGGATAGCAAACAGAGTCTCAGGGGCTACTATCTGTATAGGGCACACCTAGCGTGTGCGGTACCGTCAAAAAAATATATTACTTTGCGTACCTCCAAACCTCATAGCAGGCTCATAAAAGCTTCATGCAACCCACTTTGGGCAGATGAAATCCTCTCAACCACCGTACCTATTAAAGTATGATGCGCCTCTGAGGCAGCCGCTTGCTCCAGTAGACTCATCAGTGCGTCCGGTCGTGCACCGGACAGTCCTGGACTCTTTTTGTGGCTCTCCTTAGGAGCCGAATACTCCGGCCTTCGGGCGGCCGAAGGGTTACCTTCTGGCCTTGGCGGATCAGGAGAAATCCTCCGTGACGACACCTCAGGGTCGTCCGCCTCATGAGGCGGGGAGACTGGGGGAGGCGTTTCGCTCTCCATCATCTCCGGAAGAAGATCCCCCGAAGACGAACTCTGTTGAGAAAGGCTACGATCCGAACTACAAGACATACGTCTCGGTTATTGTCCTCAGAAATGAAGAAGGATATATTTACCAAAAGTACTTTTGTTTACTTACAGCTTGGTGGAGGGCTGATCCCCTTGCGGGCACTGTGCGGTAAGGATGCCCTCCGGGGCAGGGCCCCCTGGTAAAGGTTTCTTCGCTCGTTTGGAAACCATCATTTCCAAGTCTTCAGAGGCGGTCCTCTTCCTTCCTTGGGGAGAAGGAATTTTAGATTCTTGTCCCCGGTTAACCTCCTTCGTGGAGACACTAATTCCCCCAGTTTGGATGAGTAATGAGTGAGGCCCGCTTTCGGCTTATTTATTCCTCCCTTTATCTTCCCCTGATGGCACTTGATAAGGCGCGAGCTCAAGCATTCTGGCTAGTACTGGATCCGTTGAGTCTTCGGGAAGGGGGGCCGAACACCTGATCATCTTTGCATTTTTTATCCAGTCCTGGTCAAAGAGCGACTTTTCAGAATGATGTTGTGATAAATAAAGAGATAGCAAGTTCGGCCAAAGAATTACTTACTTGGGTGTCTGGACGATTGCAGTTTACCCGCATCCTCGGTGGTGTGCGGACACTTCATTCGTGATCCGAAGAACAATCTATACATCTCTTCGAACGTCGCGCCGAAGAATTGCTGAATAGTTCGCGGTCCTTCCAGGTTGAACTCCCACATACGGAGAGGTCGACGTTGGCATGGCAGGACCCGACGAACTAGCATGACTTGCATTACCTTGACAAGGCTGACATCTCTCTTGAGGAGATCTCGGATGCGACTCTGCAATGTCGGCATGTCATTAGCCGGCCCCCAGTCCAGCCCCTTGTTGAACCATGACGCCAGTTGTGGCGGGGGGCCCAAACGGAAGGCGGGGGCAGCTACCCACTTAGTACTTCGGGGAGCCGTGATGTAAAACCACTCCCGCTGCCATAAGTTGGACATCTCTGGGATGGTTCCCTTTGGCCATGGAGCATCAGCGCCTTTGCTTATTATGGCACCTCCGCATTCCGCGTGTCGCCCATCGATCATCTTTGGCTTCACATTGAAGGTCTTGAGCCATAAGCCGAAGTGTGGGGTGATGCGGAGGAAGGCCTCACACACGACGATGAACGACGAGATGTGAAGGATGGAATCCGGAGCCAGATCATGGAAATCGAGCCCGTAATAGAACATAAGCCCTCTAACAAAGGGATCAAGACTAAAGCCTAGCCCTCGGAGGAAGTGGGAGAAAAATACAACACTCTCGTTGGGTTCGGGAGTGTGGATGACCTGCCCTCAAGCAGGCAGCCTGTGCGAGATTTTGGCGGTCAGATACCTGGCTTCTCTTAGCTTCTTGATGTCCTCCTCTGTGACAAAGGAGGCCATCCACCGGCCTTGAAGGTTGGATCTGGACATGATTGAAGGTCTGAAACGCTTAGCCTGAGCCTTGGGTGTTGGAATTCAAGGTGGGGGAAGGGAAGGATCGAGCGCGAGAAGAAAAGGACAGGCCTTGGCCTCTTTATAAAGAGGGTGAATATCAAGCGTCCTCGGCGTGGCCATTTGGAACTTGCCTGAAATCGATGAGTCATACCAGCGGGCACGATTGGGTTACCCACACCCGTATTGATGAGAATCCCGTGATAAGGGGAACACGATCTCTGCTTCGACAAGACGTGCCAATGAAACCGCCTCGCAACACGTGCAGTGGCAGGCTGGTTGAGAAAAACGGTTCGAATAATGACCGGGCCGTGGCGTGATGTCACGTTGTGAAATTTGTCAGCAGATTAGATTTGTGGGAATATTATACTCTCTACGGTGGTATGTGGAATTTGTTTTGCAGAGCCGGACACGATCCTTGTGTTCAAAATCTTCTATGAAGTATTCGGAGGAAGAACCCGCCTTGCAATGCCGAAGACAATCTGCGCGCCGGACTCATCGTCATTGAAGCCTGGTTCAGGGGCTATTGAGGGAGTCCTGGATTAGGGGGTCCTCGGACTGCCGGACTATATACTTTGGCCGGACTGTTGGACTATGAAGATACAAGATTGAAGACTTCGTCCCGTGTCCGGATGGGACTCTCCTTTGCGTGGAAGGCAAGCTTAGCAATTTGGATATGTAGATCTCCTCCCTTGTAAGCGACTATGTGTAACCATAGCCCCCTCTGGTGTCTATATAAACCGGAGGGTTTAGTACGTAGGACAACAACAATCATAATCATAGGCTAGCTTCTAGGGTTTAGCCTCTATGATCTCGTGGTAGATCAACTGTTGTAATACTCATATCATCAAGATCAATCAAGCAGGAAGTAGGGTATTACCTCTATCGAGAGGGCCCGAACCTGGGTAAACATTGTGTCCCCCGCCTCCTGTTACCATCCGCCTTAGACGCACAGTTCGGGACCCCCTACCCGAGATCCGCCGATTTTGACACCGACAATGGACACCAAGACCATCGTGTATTTGCCAAGAGTTGCCGCCCCTCATCTTCGGAGATGCATCTTTGAAGGACTCCGGTAGTACTTTTCTTGTATAGTTCTCCTTCATGAACTTTGTAGGCTTTCAAGCGTCGAAGAATATGATGGGCCTTAGTCTGATCATCAGGGAGCTCCTTCCTGGTGAGGTTGGCGAGGAGAGGTTCAGTCCACGGGGCAATTACAGCAATGATTTCATGGGCCGATGGCGTTATTTTGGTGCCCGAGCCCCCGATGATATCGGAACTGTGTTCGGAATCTAGGGGTATGATTGGCTCCGGACTGGTGTTGCCGCTCTCGTCCTGCTAGACCATGGATGGCTTGAAGAGCCTCTCCACAAAGGTGTTAGGTGGGACGGGGCCGCGTTTAGCGCCCATGCGAGCAAGGATGTCCACTACTTTATTACTCTCTCGAGCCACGTGATGAAACTCGAGCCCCTCAAGCCGAGCTGATATTTTGAGTACGGCGTTGTGGTAAGCCGCCATCTTTGGATCTTTGGCATCGAATTCTCCATTTATTTGGGATATTGCGAGGTTTGAATCCCTGCGCACCTCGAGGCGTTGTATGTCCATAGAGACGGCTATCCGGAGAACGTGCAATAGGGCCTCATATTCGGCTGCATTGTTAGAGTCTGTATACAATATTTGGAGCTCATACCGGACTGTGTCTCCTGTGGGGGATGTCAGGACAACACCAGCCCCAAGTCAGGCTAGCATTTTAGAGCCGTCGAAGTGTATCACCCAGTTGGAATATGTGTCGTACTCTTTAGGGAGTTCGGCCTCAGTCCATTCGGCGACGAAGTCAGCCAACACTTGAGATTTAATGACTCAGCGTGGCTTATATGTTATTTCAAATGGTAAGAGGCCCATTTGGCAATCCGGACGGTGGCGTCCCGGTTGTTTATGATATCATTAAGTGGTACTTTGGATCCCACCGTGATCGAGCACTCTTGAAAGTAGTGTCGCAGCTTCTGGGATGCCATAAAGACCGCATACGCTATCTTTTGATAATGTGGTCGGTATTTGCATGGTGTAAGGACCGTCGATACGTAGTATACTGGTTTTTGAAGTGGGAATTTATGTCCCTCTTCTTCTCGTTCGACGACGAGCATCGCACTCACCACCTGGTGAGTTGCAGATATGTAGAGCAACATAGGTTCGCCGACGTTTGGTGCGGCCAGGATTGGGTTGCTTGCTAACAAAGTTTTTATTTATTCTAGTTTGGCTGTTGCAGCATCCGTCCACGCAAAGTGGTCGGTGCGTCGGAGCAGATGATACAATGGCAATGCCTTTTCTCCTAATCTAGAGATAAAACGGCTCAAAGCTGCCACGCATCCAGCTAGTTTCTAGACCTGATTGAGGTCTGTTGGAGTAGCCAATTGTGACAGGGCTTGGATTTTGGCTGGGTTTTCTTCGATTCCTATATTGGAAACAATGAACCCAAGCAGTTTTCCGGTGGGAACACCAAAAACGCACTTTTCCGGATTGACCAGTATGTCATATGTTCGGAGGTTGTCGAATGTAAGGCGTAAGTCATCCACCAATGACTCGACATGCTTAGTTTTGATGACTACATCATCTACATATGCCTCAACTGTCTTGCCGATTTGCTTTTCCAGGCACGTTTGAATCATGCGTTGGTAAGTGGCGCCGGCGTTTTTGAGCCCGAAAGGCATAGTGTTGAAGCAGAAGGGCCCATATGGGGTGATGAATGCCGTTGCGGCAAGGTCGGATTCCCTCATCTTGATTTGATGGTATCCGGAGTATGCATCGAGGAAACACAGTGAATCGTGTCCTGCGGTTGCATCACTAATCTGGTCAATGCAAGGTAGTGGGAAGGGATCCTTAGGGCAGGCCTTATTAAGGTCTTTGAAATCGACACACAGGCGCCAGGATTTATCCTTCTTCGGCACCATGACCAGGTTTGCTAGCCAGTCCGGATGTTTGATCTCTCTGATAAACCCGGCATCAAGTAGCTTGGCTAGTTCCTCCCCCATAGCTTGTCGTTTGGGTTCAGAAAATCGTCGCAGCGTTTGCTTGACAAGTTTGTATCCCTTCAGTATATTGAGAGTATGTTCGGCCAGCCCGCGTGGGATTCCTGGCATGTCTGAAGGGTGCCAGGCGAAGATGTCCCAATTCACGCGCAGGAACACGCATAATGCAGCGTCGACCGTCGGATCCAGCTATGCCCCAATGGAAGCTGTCTTCTTGGGGTCCGTCGGGTGAACTTGAAATTTGACCATTTCGTCTACTGGTTTGAAGGAAGTGGACTTAGGTCTCTTATCGAGGATTACGTCATCCCTATCCACTATGGAACGTAGGGTGGTTAATTCTTCGGCCGCAAGGGCCTCGGATAGTGCCTTGAGGGCCAGAGAGGCGGTTTTGTTTTCGGCGCGGAGTGCTATGTTCGGATCACTAGTGATAGTGATAACTCTGGTGGGCCCGGGCATTTTGAGCTTCATATACCCGTAATGGGGTATAGCTTGAAAGCGTGTGAATCCGTCACGCCCCAACAGGGCGTGATACCCGCTGTTGAAAGGTGCCACATGCAAG
The DNA here is from genome assembly GCF_018294505.1 of Triticum aestivum. Taxonomy (NCBI): domain Eukaryota; kingdom Viridiplantae; phylum Streptophyta; class Magnoliopsida; order Poales; family Poaceae; genus Triticum; species Triticum aestivum. The sequence goes on from NC_057796.1 coordinate 192,887,688, forward strand.
AGTAACTCTTCGGACCTATAGTTCTCCAGCGTGCCGTACCACGTCGAGTTTAATTTTCCCCGAGCATCTTGCTTCCCGACTAGGGATAATGCCTCGAAAGGTTGTATTACTTTGTTCAATGCGGCTCCTGTCCATTTGCATTTTATTGAGTGTGTCTTCGTATATGAGGTTCAGTCCGCTGCCGCTGCTCATGAGCACTTTAGTGAGCCGAAAGCCGTCCACGATTGGGTTTAGGACCAAAGCTGCTGGTGCCTGAACTGATCAGGATCTTGGTTCGTCATCGGCATTGAAAGTTATCGACGTATCGTTCCAAGGATTTATTGCTGCTACATGGCAGACTTCGGCGAGGTCGCAGAGCTCCCTTTTATGCCGATTATTCAAAGAAAAGGTCTCGAAGACCGTCAATACTTTGAGATCGTCATCCTCTAAAGAGTACTTCTCTGGGGTAGTGTTGGTGAGGATACCCTCGCCGCTCTTGGCCACTTGCCGGAGTATCCAACATGCTCGGAGGCTGTGTGTTGGTTCGGTATTCGGCATCATGTGTCTTTGACAGGGCCTGTCGAGCCATTCCTCAAGGACAGTTCTATGTCCCGTAAAGGGCTTAATTTTTGTGTCCGCGGGATGATGATGAGGTGCCCCGTGAGGGTGCATCCTTTTTGCCCGTCTGGGAGATGGCTTAAAGGCATGGGGTTCCCAGCGAGCTGTCTGAGTTTTCCAGGCGCTTTCCATTGCGCAGTACTTCTGTACTATGTGTGCCAAATCTACTAAATGCAGTACGCGATGACGGTTGAGGGAATTAAGGATTCCCTAATCGGTACAGTTGTTGCAGAATACTGAGATTGCGTCGTCGTCGCAGCAATCTTTGATCTTGTTTTTAACAAGGAGGAATCTGGCCCAAATGTGATGGACTGTTTCCTCAGGCTGCTGCCGCACATACAATAGGTCGCATATATCCGGAGGACCGGAATTTCTTGGGGAATATTGCTTGCGGTGGGTGGGCGGGGTTAAATCCGGACCCTGACTCACTGTGGAGTCTGGAGTTTGAAGAATTTTCAAGGCTACCAGCCCAGGCTCCGGAGTGTCCGGTGAGTTCTCAGGCTCAACACCCGATTCTATGTTCGGAGGACAGGGAGTGTCCTCCCGAAGATGGGTATCCGGCTCTCCGAGCTCGGAAATCCAAACATAGTTTGTTCTCAACTTAGGAGAAGAGTTATTGTCGGCTTGTTCCTCCACAACCGCTACCTGATGGGTGATCAGTGGAGATTTAATTTCTCTCTGATCGGGTTTAAGCCCAATCAGATCGTAGTCAGTTGCGACCCCCAGGGGGCGATGCGATCCAGCAGTTCGTTCAAAGATGATATACATCCGCCAGATCCATCTTGTCGGAGTATTCGGGGCCGACACGGAGATGATTTTTGGTGACTTGGGGGGTTACCTTTGGCTTAACGGCCGAACGGGCGCACATGGTGAAGCTGCCAAGCTGGAGGGTTTGCCCTGAAATTAGGGCTCCTCCGGAAGTGATACGGTCCTTGATGACAAGGCGAGCCATCAATCCTTCTATCGACGACACAGAGGAGCTCTCAGTGAAAGCACCAATGTCGGTATCAAAACCGGCAGATCTCGGGTAGGGGGTCCCGAACTGTGCGTCTAAGGATTGAAGGTAACAGGAGGCAGGGGACACGATGTTTACCCAGGTTCGGGCCCTCTTAATGGAGGTAATACCCTACTTCCTGCTTGATTGACTTTGATGAGTATAGGGGTTACAAAAGATGATCTACCTCGAGATCGTAATGGCTAAACCCTAGATGTCTAGCATGTATGATTATGATTGCCTCTACGGACTAAACCCTCCGGTTTATATAGACACCGGAGGGGGCTAGGGTTGTACAAGGTTGGTTTACAGAGGAATGAAACTACACATCCAGATGCCAAGCTTGCCATCCACGCAAAGGAGAGCCCCATCTGGACACCGGGGAAGGTCTTCGATCTTGTATCTTCACGGCCCATCAGTCCGGCCCATATCACATAGGCCGGACACCCGAGGACCCCCTAATTCAGGACTCCCTCACTAAGACCTAGCTGTTCATGAGCATATCTGCTAGCTGTGGTCATCTCAAGCTCTACTATGCCCGTTTCTTTCCTCTTTGGCCTTCTCCCTCGAATGACCAATCTACTGGACCTGGTCGGCCGACCAGGGTGCAACCGTGTGCGCCTGTTCATGCAGTGACTGCGTGGCCGGCATGCACAACCGCGTGCTCCGGCAAATTGCGGCGTTGTGCTCGTCCGCTACCTCCTCCTCTCGAGTCCTCTCCATGTCTGGTAGCTGCCCCATGACAGTGCGGTCATTTCCCCTCTGCTTCTCTCTCCTATCTCGTCGGCGTTGCGTCGCCATCACCATGCTCGTGACGCTAAGCTCTCTGCTCCTCCATTGTTTGGTCGGCCGGAGCTTCTCGAGCGCTCCCGAGCTCTCCCATGACTATAAATAGCTTGGCGGCCCTCCTCCGCTGCTCGTCACTCTCTTCCCGGCCCTCCTAGTCCACCGAAGCCACCCGAGCCCCTCCTCCACCTGTAGCCACCACCATTTTCTTCCCCAGTCTCTGGCGGTCCTCCCCACCACCTCACCCTCTCACCGGGGCTGTTGTGGCTGTTTGAGGGAGAAGAGATCGAACACACTTTGCATTGATCAGCAGGGTTACATTTATACATAGGGCAGAGGGCGCGAGCCCACGATGGTGATCGTGGCCGGGCCATGCTGTGAGGAGGTGATCGTGTGCGCTCACTCTGAAAACAGCACACACGCACGCTCTGACTCTCTACGGTATACGTACAAATACATGAGGTTTAACACCCCCCGCAGTCGTGACATCACGAGGAGCGACGTAGAGACTGGACCGGAAATCGTGAAACACATCAGTGGGCAGCCCTTTCGCCATCACGTCCGCGAACTGCTGGCGCGTAGGGACATGGAGCACGCGGAAGTCACCGATCGCGACGCGCTCGCGGACAAAATGAATGTCCAGCTCCACATGCTTGGTTCGCCGGTGATGGATGGGGTTGCTGGAGAGGTACACTGCGGAGATGTTGTCGCAGTAGACCAGTGTAGCAGTGGTGACCAGTGTAGCAGTGGTGACCTCGCAGCGAAGCTCGCCGAGGAGTTGCTGCAGCCAGACGCATTCAGATCCAAAGTCGAGGACGCGCGGAGATGTAGACCGAGCGAGGCCGTACCGCGCACGTACCGGAGCGCACGCTTGATCAGAGCGAGGTGACACTCGTGCGGATCGTGCAGGTGCAGACAGATCTGCTGCACGGCGTAGGCAAGCTCGGGGCGTGTCACCGTCAGGTACTACAGCGCACCAGCGAGACTGCGGTAGGCGGTGGGGTCGTCGACACGTGGTCCCGTGGCGGAAGGGAGCTTGGCCTTGGTGTCGACGGGCGTCGGGGCATGCTTGCAATTATCCATGTCAGCCCACTCAAGGATGTCTTCGGCGTACTGCTCTTGAGAGAGGAAGAAGCCGGCGGCCGAGCGCGTGACGTGGATGCCGAGGAAGTAGTGGAGGTCACCGAGATCCTTCATGGCGAACTCAGTGGTGAGTCCGGCGATGATGCGACGAAGGAGCGTGGGGAAGGACGCCGTGAGGATGATGTCATCCACGTAGAGCAGAAGGTACGCGGCATCCGCGCCGCGGGTGAGCGTGAACAGCGAGGTGTCCGAGCGCGTCGCCGTGAAGCCGAGAGTGGCGAGGAAGCCGGCAAAGCGAAGAAACCACGCGCGCGGCGCCTGTTTCAAGCCGTAGAGAGACTTGGACAGGCGGCAGACGTGGTCGGGCTTGGCGGCGTCGACGAAGCCGGCGGGCTGTAAGCAGTACAGCTCTTCCTCCAGGTGGCCATGGAGGAAGGCATTCTTCACATCGAGTTGATGGACAGGCTAGTTGCGCGAGGCGGCGAGAGTGAGCACAGTGCGGATGGTGGCGGGCTTGACGACCGGAGAGAAGGTTTCTCCGTAGTCGACGCCGGCGCGCTGGTTGAAGCCGCGGACAACCCACCATGCTTTGTAGCGCTCGAGCGTGCCGTCAGGCCGAGTTTTGCGGTGGAAGATCCATTTCCCCTTGATGACATTGGCGCGCAGTGGCCGGGGCACGAGCTCCCAAGTGCGGTTGCTGGTGAGAGTAGTGAACTCGTCAAGCATGGCGGCGAGCCAGTTGGCATCGCGAAGAGCACCGCGGACCGATCGAGGAACCGGAGAGACGGCGGCAGTGGGAGCGGTGGCGGCCACATAGACATAATCAGCAGCGTACTTGGGATTGGGGCAAAAGACGCCGGCGCAAGCGCGCGTGGTCATGCCGTGCGGTGGCGTAGGAGGAGGCGAGAAAGGGAGCCAGGCGGGCTGGCGGAAGAGTGCGGGGACGCGATGTTTGAATGAGAGGCGTCGGAGGAAGATCCAGCAGCCTCGTTTGAAAGGAAGGGGTGGGTAATGTGCGCACGTGATTTTGATGCGTTGGATGAGGATCCAGTGGTGCCGTTTGAAGCGGGGGCGGGCGCGCGCGAAGGGGGTGAACCTGGCGCGTTGGATGAAGATCCAGCGGCGCTGGTTGAACTGACGGCGGGCGCGCGATCGGGGCGGTTGGGATCAGGCGCAGGCGCAGTCGTGGGCACGGCGACGGGTGCAGGAACGAGACGTGGAGGCGGAGTGGTCGAAGAGGGTGGGAGGCGCGGTGTGGCGAACAGGAAGGTGAGCTCGTCAAAGCGAACGTGGCGAGAGGTGAGCACTCGTCGGGTACTGGGGTCGTAGCAGCTGTAACCGCGGTGGTCGGGCGGGTACCCGAGGAAAACGCAGGCGACCGAGCGCCGATCGAGCTTGTGGAGTGAGATGGAGGTCGTGTTGGGGTAGCACAAGCAGCCGAACACCCGCAAAATGGACTAATCCGGCGGTGTGCCGAGGAGGAGTTCATGCAGCGTGCGCGGCCAGCTGGCGGCGCAGGGTTTGTAGTTGAGGAGGAGCGTCGCAGTGGCGAGAGCTTCAGCCCAAAAATGCGGCGGGAGGGAGGCATGGAAAAGGAGGGCGCGGACGCTCTCGTTCAGAGTGCGGAGAGCGCGCTCCGCCTTGCCATTTTGGTGACTGGTGTAAGGACAGGTGAGGCGTAGAACGGTGCCGTGCTTGGAGATGAGCGAGCGGACCGCGAGGTTGTCAAACTCGCGTCCATTGTCTATCTGGAAGGCGAGGATGGGGCGCTCGAATTGAGTTTGGACATAAGCATAAAATGCAGAGAGCACACAAATAACTTCGGATTTGTGGCGAAGAGGGAAGGTCCAAACGTAATGAGTGTAGCTATCGATTACAACCAGATAGTACTCAAAGCCGGAAATGCTAACAATGGGAGAGGTCCAAACATCTAGATGAAGTAACTGAAAGGAAAATAGCTAGGCGTCGTGCTGGTGGAGAACGGCAGGCGCGTATGTTTGCCGAGCCGGCAGGCGGTGCAGGATTGTGAAGCAGATGGCGCGCAGCTGAACGGGAGGTGATGCAGGGCACGGCGAAGCGCCTCCTCGCCAGGGTGCCCGAGCCTGTTGTGCCACAATTCCGTGGACGCCGCACCGGCGAAGTAGCTGGCACGAGGAACGGCGGGGTTGGGGCACACCGCGTACAGATCGCCCGTCGAATCACACTGAAGGATCACCTAGCGGGTGCGGATATCCTTGACAGAAAACCCAAAAGCGTCAAATTCAACAGAGACAGGGTTGTCGCGAGTAAGTTGACGAACGGAGAGAAGACTAGTGATGATGGAGGGGGAAAGAAGAACATTGTGAAGTTCGAGAGATGAGTTGTTGGCAATGAGCGAGCCGCGCCCGGTGTGTGTGATGGGCATGCGGCCGCCATTGCTGACGATAATGTCACGGGGAGGGAAGGAAGGATAGAGGGAATGGAGAGTACCAGGGTTTGATGTCATGTGCGAGGATGCGCCGGAGTCCATGTACCAGTCCGAGGTGCTCGAGGCCGGCGGCGGCGATGTGTGCGCGGCCTGAAGCGCCGTCTGCAGTCCACCCATGTCCCACGGCTGGGGCGGCGGGGGCGCCGTGCTAGAGCTGGCGCCAGGCGAGCCGTAGGTGAAGCCGGGAAGGATGGAGGGGTAGGCACCGTACCCATAGGGCGGCGGGGGCATCGGTGGCGCCGTGCTGGAGCTCACACCGGGGGCCCCGTAGGTGAAGAGCGCCTGCTGCTGCGGGACGCCGGGTCAAGGACCGAGAACACCGGCACCAGGCGCACGCCACGGCATGGGCCAGGCCTGCACCATGCCAGTCCAAGAGTTGGCGCCGGGGGCCTGACCTGGCAGGGCAGCCGGGCACGGCGGTGGTGGTGCTGGCGATGGAGAAGGCGGCGCCCCCCCCGGAGCCACGGCCGCGGCGACGGTTGCGTCCACGCCCACGCCCTGCGGTACCATCAGTAGGATCGGGCGGAGCTACAGGGGGAGCCGGAGGCCGAGCCCCGATGAGCGCGTGCGTGGACTGAAGACGAGCAGACTGTTCCACGCGGTGTTCCTCTAGGAGGAGAAAAGAGCGCGCATGAAGGAGGGTGGGCAGCGGATTGCGCGCGGTGAGGTGTGGGATCGCACCGTGGGACTGACGGCCGAGGTCGCGCAGCATGTGGAAGAGCTGCTGCGTGTCGCCGACCAGTTGCCCGAGGTCGCGAAGCTGGTCGGTGAAGGTCTTCAGGTGAGCGAAGTACTGCATGACCGCCAGGTCACCCTGGACCACGACGTGGTACTCCGCGTCGATGTACACGACGCGGGAGAGTTGGTTGGCGCGGAAGATCTCCTCGATGGCGCCCCAGAGGCTATCAGCGGTGTCGTCGGGCTGCATGACCGCATTGAGCAGCTCCGGCGAGATCATGGCGTACAGCCAGTGGACGATGCAGTGGTCAACCATAACCCACTCGGGGTCACGGCAACGCGGAGCAGCGGGGGCGACGAGGTGATCGCGGACGCCGAACATGCCCACGATGGTGAAGAAGAAGCGACGCCATTGCGCGTAGTTGCCGGCATGCAGATCCAGGGTGATGGGGACATGGTGACGGATGTCGATCGTCTGGAGCACGGAGGAGGGAAACGCGCCGGGGGCCAGCACGGGTGCGGGAGCAGCCGGTGGTGCGGGCGGAGCGCTAGCCAGAGCGGCGGCATGAATGACGCCAGCCGGCGGAGGAGCATCATCGTCGGAGGAGTTGGGGGAGGCGAGTGGGTTGGTGTCCATGGCAGCGGAAGGAGGTTGGGCAGGCGTGAAGGGGTTGTTTTCCTCTGCGTCTGATACCATGTTTGAGGGAGAAGAGATCGAACAGAGTTTGCATTGATCAACAGGGTTACATTTATACAGAGGGCAGAGGGCGCGAGCCCACGATGGTGATCGTGGCCGGGCCATGCTGTGAGGAGGTGATCGTGTGTGCTGACTCTGAAAACTGCACACACGCATCTGTGACTCTCTACAGTATACGTACAAATACATGAGGTTTAACAGTGGCCGCCGTCCCCTAGTCCGGCCGCCACCTCCGGCCGCCGCGAGCCACCGTCACCTCTCCGCTTCCCCGGCGTCCGTGCTCCCCTCCCACGGAAGCGCCGTCCTACGACGACCTTGCCCGCACCCTTGCCCGACCCCAATACCCATTGGAGCACCACCATTGGCCAGAGTCGCCGTCCTCGGCCGCACCGTGAAGCCCCACTTCCGGCCGTCCCCAGCCTCGACCGAGACGTCCCCTGGACGCGGTGTTCGCCGGCACACCCATCCATGGCCTCGCCTTCACTGGAGATGGCCGGAGCCGGCCGGGCCGTCGTCGGCAGCGCCTCTGCTTCGCCCCTGCCTTGCCTCTGTTCTGCCTGCGCCGGGAGAAAGAAGGATGAGCGGGAGAGGGTGAGAGAGAATTCAACGCGAACCCACTCGTCAACGAGAGAAGCCTCGAGCCCATGCGGGATAAGTAGAAGCACATTCCTAGGGATACGTCTTCCCAGTAGGAAAGCGTAGTTCTGTTGTTCAGAATATGTTTTTTGTACTGGAAGGTGTATTTTTAGAAGTGTGTTTTCTGTTTAGCCCGCCAGGGACTTGTGTGTGGATATTCTTTTTACAGATTGGTCCCTGGACTTCAAGCACTCGTATCTCCGCAACCGTGACTCCGTTTCAGGTAAATCCAAAGCCCACGTCTTCGTCTCTTCGAGCCCGTTCCGTTCGTACGGCTTCACCGCACTTCCTCCCAGTGTACCCTTCTTCTCCAGGCATCCCACGACAACCACTTGCATGATGGATTTGCAGTAGCCATGGTTTCGACTTGAATATTTAATAATGTTTTGCTCACTGCTACTGCTATTACCGTTTTAGCTATGCGTATGAATCCATGCTTATCTTCATGCTATGTTCTTGTGCACCATGATAATATGTGTTTACTTGTTCGTATTATTCTCATATGTCAAGCTTGTTAGTAGTACATGTTAGTACTAGTGAGGTTCTTGGTTGCATGATTATCGTCTGTTAAGAAGAATAATTGTGATTTGGTCATCACTATGCCATGTTCATCTGCATCTAGTAGACTAAGTTCTTAATTAGTTTGATGCTAAGGTTGCATATGGTTATACCTCCTATCCATGTTCATGTTAATATCATGCCCGTATGCATTGTTGTTTCATCATGTTACATTATTATGGCTCAACTCTTTACTTTTCAAAGTTTAACCAAATATGAAATAAACTTGAACACGTGTTGGCCGAGTCATAGTGCCATCGAGACGACCTGACCAGTGCAACCACATTTGCCTTTATGGGAAGGCCTTAATGCGGTCTATTGTCATGCCTCTCACCAGTGCCTCCAACTAGGGAAGGTTATGTGCGCGCGCTATCCTAGCCCGGTAGGCGCAATAACCCTATGTGCCTGAGTTTGGTTTGAGCGCTCTTGTCACCGTTTGCACTACAAAAAAAAGACACATCCGTGACATTTTGGGCCGAACGAAAAAAAATTCTGTCATACATATGACACTTCTATGACGATAATTGTGTCAAACCCGGTATCATCATAGATGTGGTGGGCTCCTACTTCTATGACAAAAAATCATGACAGAAAATGGGCTTCTCGTCCTGCGCGGGCCGGAGACGCAGCTGCATGACATTCTTTGGGCCGTCCATGACAGAAAAAACCGTGGTAGAAGCGAGTGGGAGGAAAATTTCGGGGAGTTCCCGGTTACGGTGGGAGGTCCGGGGCCGAGCGATGCGCATTTCTCACGTACACATACGCGCGTGTGTGCGAGGCGTTGGCTCTAACTAAACCCGAGCGAGGCATTGGGCTCTCACTGAATCCGAGCGATTGCACTGCAGGCTACGCGTTACTGAACTGGAGCGATCGATCGATGGCTGTTAACTGAACCCGATCGAGCGATTCCTTCGCTACTGCTGCTAACTGAAGCCGATCGATTGGATGAAC